>NC_056735.1:1880260120-1880370120 GCF_019279795.1 Protopterus annectens | reverse complement strand
ACTCTGAGATCGCACAAACAGAAGAAGACAGTAAACTCACACCCAGACATTCTACAGTCCCTCACGCACACATACACATCACATGGCCTTCCTGAAAACAATGGAGGGGATAAATGTATCTCCAAACACCATCATACTAGGTGACTTCAACTACCCTAATATAGACTGGGAACACTACTCAAGCCCAAACACTCTAGCCCAAAGGTTCCTGGAGTTCATAAACTCAAATGCCATGGAACAACTAGTCACCATCCCCACAAGAGGAGAAAACATACTTGATCTCATCATCACGAACATGGGATCACAATGTTCAACACTGGAAGTATACCCCTCACTGGTGAGATCAGATCATAAACTAATCTCGCTGGAGGTCCTCATCCTGCCCCCACCTGAAATAAAAAAGACCACAGTGAAAAACTTCTCAAAAGCTGACTTCACACTTCTAAAAACTAGTGTGGTCTCCTTTAAGGCCCCTGAGCCAGTGGTAAACATTACTCAAACCGCTGAATCACTTACAAATGCCTTCTACCAGCACCTACAGGACTGCATGGATCAGGCAATCCCAAACAAAACTAAGACTCTTTGTACCAAAGGCAAGCGTCCAGTCTGGTGGACCCCAGCCATAAACAAGCTCTACAACAAAAGGAGGAAGCTACTACAAGGTAGAGCAAACTCCTTGAAAGGTAAGACACCTTTGATCATTATAAGTAAAAAACTAAGAGCTCTCATAAAATCATCCAAGGCAAATTTTGAGAGAAAAATCGCCAAGGACTCAAAAGACAATCATAAGGCCTTCTTTAGCTATGTTAGAAACCTAGGAGGAAACTCCCAGATATGCTCAGAATTAGTTCAAAATGATGTGAAGATTACTGAACCTACACACATTGCCAACATACTGGCTGACAGGTTCAGTGCAAACTTCTCCCCTTCCCCAAAAGGAGAGATATCTATACCAGAGGATTGTAGCCCCCCCAAACATCTCCAACGCCCAGGTGAGAACTGCTCTCTCCAAAGCAAAAAACACAGCATCCATGGGACCGGATGGTGTCCCGGGCTGTGTGCTCCACGAACTCAATGAGGAATTAAACCCACAGTTAGGACAGCTGTTTAATCTTAGCCTCACCTCAGGATACATACCCAAGGAGTGGTGCACGGCGACTGTGGTCCCACTTCACAAGGCGGTGCCTCCACCGACCCTGGAAATTACCGTCCCATTAGCTTGACAAGCCTTATCTGCAAAGCCATGGAGAGGATCATAATGGAACTCATAAATAAAGGCATAGGGAACTTGCAGACTTTGGATCCAACCCAGTTTGGCTTTGTCAAAGGCAGATCATGCCTTTTAAACTTGGTTGACTTTTTCGAGACAGTCACCAAGGCCATTGATGAGGGAAAGGCAGTCCATACAGTCTACCTTGACCTGGCAAAGGCCTTCGACACAATACCCCACTCAGGTATCATCGAAAAACTCATCAGCTTGAATGTAAACCCATACATCACAAGATGGGTTGCAAACTGGCTAAGTGACAGAACCCACAGGGTCAGAGTTGCTGGAGCCATGTCAGACTCAAAGCCTGTCACAAGTGGTGTCCCACAGGGCTCAGTCCTGGGTCCACTCTTGTTCGGCATCTACTTTTCTGAAGTACAAGCAAACACAGGAGGGTTATGGCTGACAAAGTTTGCAGATGACTGCAAACTGGGCCATAGTCGAAAACACATCTGACACAGATATCCTTCAGAAGGGCCTCACAGAAAAGGATAACTGGTGCCAGAGCCATGGCCTAAAGTTAAATGCCAAGAAATGCATAGTCATACCCTTCGGGAAAAACAAGGTTACCCCTAGCTACCATATAGGTGGCAATCCACTGAGCACAGAAGAAGTCATCAGGGATCTAGGGACCCAGGTTGACAGTAGCCTTCGCTTGACACTCATGTTGCTAAAGTGGTTAGGAAAACCTTCTACATTGCCCACCTGATCATGAAGGGATTCACATCTAGATCAAGGGAGGTCATCGTCCCCCTGTACTCATCACTCATTAGACCTACGATTGAGCACAATGCCCCATTCGGAATGTATCTGACCCGACACCTGCAGCAGCTGGAAAGGCCCCAAAAGTTCCTCACCAAAAGGATAAAGGGTCTCAAAAATATGTCTTATGCTGCCCAACTGAAAGAACTCCAGCTCTATTCAGTCTCATACCGCTTGCTCAGAGGTGACCTGTGCCTGACATATAAGGCCATGTCAAACCCTGATTTGATGAATATGCTTCACCTCAAAAAATCTAGATCCCTCAGAACCACAAGGGCGGGAGACTTAAACCTTGACACGGTTATTAATAGAACGTGCTGGAGGGACAGATTCATCACCCAGAGACTCCCTATGCTGTGGAACAAAATCCCGGTACATGTGAGGCAGAGCACCTCGCTGGCCTTGTTCAAGAGGAATCTTGACCAATGGATGGGGGATCGCAGATATACCCCAGGGATTACTTCAGTGTCACTGCTTGACAGAGGCACAGCAAAATAATAGGCATAGTTTTATTCAAACTAAAGGGGTGGCGAAAGCCAAATAACTATGGGCTAGGCTTATAAATGCCCTTGGGCAGATAGCCTAGTATGAACCTATGAACCTATATATAAACTCCACCACATCCAACACATAAACACTCATACTTTTACCTGCCTACCCTAACCCACACGTACAACTTACAAACACACTCACATACACTCAAACACCCACCAAAAACCCTTACAAAACACTCACTTACCTTAAATTCCAACTAAGTCCACACATTGCACCAGACACCACTCACACAATACAGTACACATCACGTAACGTAAAGCTATAACTGCTAATTCAGCTTAGTCGGATTCGCGATTATGCACTTTCACTATTTTGAACATTCGACTTTAGGGTCTCGAGATACTGAAATTCAACCTTTCAGTATTTCGGGATTATAAAGTGAATATATATATATATATATATATATATATATATATATATATATATATATATACAAACACATACATACAATGAGAACCAGAGAGACGCAAAACATGAACTTCTGAAGATGTTTTTGCACATTAAAGAATGAAAGCACTCAATCCTATCTGGTCATCCTCATCTTTCTAGCCAAGACTGTTCCTTTTTTCATATATACATGTGCGTGCATGGGTTGCATGTGTATTTGTATGTGTGCATACATGTGTGCGTGTGTATATGTATGAGTGTGTGTGTGTGTGTGTGTGTGTGTGTGTGTATATGTGTGTGTGTGTGTGTGTGTGTGTGTGTGTGTGTGTGTGTGTGTGTGTGTGTGTGTGTGTGTGTGTGTGTTTGATATGACTTTTCTGACATTTATCTAAGAAGAATGTACGGATATTTTAGGAAAAGATTTACCATGAGTTATTACTGTTTTGCTGTTTTGACCTTATTTATATTTATATTCATTATTTTATTTCCCTTATTTCTACAAACTACAGAAAGCAGAAGGCAGATGTTTCAGATATACATTCTCTGGCCTAAGCTATAATTACAAAATTATGTAGTTTTATGTTTAATCTCGGTGACCTGTGCTATGCCTTAAATCACTGCTCTGTGGGTTGCTGGAAAGGGTCCTACCCAGATGCCTGCCTGCCTACCTGCAGCCTGCCTGTTTTTCTCATATCTGTATTTTATTTTGGTACTTCAGTTTCTTCCTAATTCCCAGTGCATTCTGGTTGGGTGGTTACTATAATATGTTCCTATATATTGCATACAGCATTGCCTCTGTGACCTGGGCCATAGATGAAAACAGTCAGCAAAAGTTTCAGCTCACTTACTAAGCTAAGAAATAATCAATAAACAAGATCAACTTTATCCAGTAATAGGACTGAACTGGGGTTTTGTGATACTCAGAAGGAATAGATATGAGTAGCAGATTATTGAGGTGAGTTTTATTGAATCTGTCAGCATACAGACTGAATCAACAAAACCCAACTCAGTGAACCTCAGGGATGGGATTTAACATGGGTCCTGAAAGAAGGAAAGTCCTGCTTTATTTATGTTATTTTTATTTTATTTTACAATTTGGTTAAGTGGGTAGGTAGATTGCTCTACTGACTACTTTCAGCCATGACCTTACTACAAGAGTACAGACAATTTTACTGAACAGTATTAACACTTGTAAAGCATCTGGAATGAAACACTGGTTGTTATTGTCTTTCAACTTTTCCCGGTTAGGGGTTGCCACAGCGGAACTCCGGTCCACTAATGACTGGCAGTAGATTTTGATGAACGCCGAGATGCCAGCTCGACATTCAACCTTCAACAAAGGCACACCCATTTACGTATGTCTTTCGAACACCCACCCAACCGTGGGGAAAACATGCAGACTCCACATAGAAGGCACTCCCCACACACCAGCTGAGAATCGAATGGGAGAACCTCTTGCTGTGAGGCAACAACACTACCGCTGCACCACCAATACATATTAACAATATATATGAAACGAGAAATTAAAACACATTTATGCTTGAGCATCTGACATTATAAACTTCCAAGCTAGCCAGAGTCTGTAAAGCAAGTGCACATGGATTCATTGTGCAAGTGCTGTCTAACGTGTTTTTGAATGCATGAAAATTATCAGTATATTTTTATTTCTGCAGGTAGCTGGATCCATATAACTGGGCCTAATCTGGTGAGGGCTTTTTCTCCTTTGGCTAGTTTGAATCTAGGTCTTACAAGAGTGAGTGTATTATCTTGGCTATTCCTAAGGGAACAGCTCTGTTCTCTGATTAGAAGTACCCACTTAAGAGGTGGACAGAAGCCAAGATGTAGAATTTTGTATATAAGAGATCAAAGGAGAAAAGTGGCTTTGTTAGTAATAGGTAGCCAGTGAACATTTTCATATAAGGTATTTTCCCCGCACCTAGTGCTCAGTGATCTAGGTTTAAATGAACTGGCCTCAACAATTCGAATTTCAATGAAACTTACCTCAACAAAACTCATATCATCACAAAAGTGTAGCTAAGGTTGGGTGAAGCTAGTAACTGCTCCAGACACAAAGTGCTGGTGGTGGTGGGGTACTATCTGCAGATCCTGTTAGGTCTTTTTTTTTTTTTTTTACTTTTCAGGTTTTAACAGCTTTTTAGAGGTGAGAGTGCACTAGAATGGAGAATGCCACTGGGTATCAGAAGAGTCACTCCAATGCAGGAACATATAGATAGATAGATAAAGAGGGGGGTTGTGTATTATATGTATAATTGCACTGCATTTTATGCACATCTTAGCTTGCATTTTATATATCTTTTTCTTTCAATGCACTCTAACAGGATATTTTAATCTTACCCAACCTGCATTTAATCCTACCATTATGTTTTGAATTTTGATATATACTCATTCTAAATGTATTCTCATTGATTAGAAAGAACAAGTTGTATTTCTTGCTCTTTGTGTTTTAGTCATGGCTAAAAAGGGTCAACAGACCAGTCCATTTATCCAATGAACAAATAATAAATAAATAAAATAAACATATAGATACAGATGATACACATACTGATACAGATACACATATGCTGCTCATTTTTAATTTGCATAAGCATATTTGTCTGACATCTTATTTCCCCATGTTTTTTACTCCCTGCATGTTATAGTGATATGTGTTGGATCAAACAGTATGCTGTTTAGCTAAATTCAAAATTCAAAATCATTTTGTCTCTGAGAAACAGGAAAACAGTATTATTATCACTGCAACATTACTCCAAGTCAGTGGATAAGGAGGGGGGGGGGGGGCAAAAGCTCCCATAGGAGGGAAATGCAGGGGTGTTTGATGCTCTCTAAAATTACTTTGATTGTTTACATGTCACGTTTATGCAAATTAATCCACATCACAGAGTACATATGTTTAGATGTTTTATGTATATCAGTAGTAAAGGGGATATTAAAAAATAATTAGCTCATAGCATTATGTGAAATAGGCCACTAATCAGTGACACACAAGGAAGGGGCTAATTCAGAGATGTAAGTAGAGTGACCGTGCTATAGAAGAAATAATATGGTGTGAGTGATGTGCAAATGACTGTGGAATGGCATAAAAATGTGTATCATCATGCTAATAAGACTCATATGCAAATTATAAAATCATGCATGACAGAGATTCAAAGACATAAATTCAGTGCTACTGCACAGCTAAGCAGCATTGTGTCATAGCTGGGAATCTTTTGGACACCTCACTGTTAGTTTAAAACTACAGATGTCATGAGTTTTAGGTTTTGCTGTAAAATTCAGGAAATGTGTTTGTGACTATATCTCTCTATCTATCTACACACACACACACACACACACACACATATATATATATATATATATATATATATATATATATATATATATATATACCCACACACACACACATATATATATATATATATATATATATATATATATATATACACACACACACACACATATATATATATATATATATATATATATATATATATATATATGCAGACTTCGCACTTCAACAGAATCGGTTAATACATGTCACCTGCTTTATACCAAATTATACAGTTTTGTTATTCTTTCTGAATAGTTTGTGTTTTACACTGTAATTTTCCAGTATGGAATTGTACCTTCTCAATTTAAATCTGGTGTTTTGTTCAAAGGCTAGAAAATGTGCTGCAAGAGGGGTTGCATCAAAGAGGTCCAGTGATCTCTCAATGGAGTGATTAGATATGCTTTTTTGGATCTATAAGCTGCATAATATGCTTTTATGACTTTGAAATAAACATACTGTCTAAAGCTTGAACAGTTGTCAGCTGCTTTTCCTACATAGTTAATAGGAAGCAATGCATTTTGTTGTCTGCACACATTCTTGGTATATAGGTCAGTTGTCACAACTACTCAAAAGCAAAAATTATTAATTAATGCTACGGTCAAGTCACATATCATCAGCTATAGTACGCTATCCTGTGTTTTCCTCTGGTCACAGTTTGCGACCATGAAATGAGCTTATATAAGTAAGTGTGGGAGAAGCGCCCCATGTCAGAGAACATGGGGCAGAGCTCTCCATGTAAATACATACCTATGGGCTAAAACAAGGCCACTGGCTGAAGTGTTTGCATGTAATGCATGATATAATGAGATTAGAAAATCTGAGCTAGTGTGAAAAAGAAAAGATAATACTTCTGTTTCCATTGTAAGAGTAGGCTGAGGATGTAGTACTATAACAACACAAAAGGAAACCTAATCACTTTATTTTTGTGATTAGATGTATTTGTGTTTGTTGTTCTACCAGGTACAGGCAATGCAGTGGTTAGAGAAATGTAAGAGTGCTATAGATGTTTACTGTATTTAGGCTAGAGGTCACTCTTTTTTTACATGACAATGAAGTGATTGCAAAAGAAAACCCACTATGTTTGATTTTGTGATTCGATGTTGTCCAGTGGCATGGATATTCAATGGGTGTTAACACTAATGTACTCTGTCTGATGCAGTGAGGATCAATGCTAGTGCAACTTCAACCACCGATGATATAATCTTTTAATGATGGTGTAGTATTTTATGATCTGACAGTTTATTTGGTAATCATAATTTATCCCTTTTTTCAAACATGATTTCTATTGAAATTGTTCATGTTATTCAAAAAAATAAACATTGCAAAGCTAGACATAAAATTCCATATGAATCCAACTTTCTATACTCATTAAACAGTCAGGAAAAAAGAACTAGTAGCATTGCTATGATTAATATTTTTAAAAAGTTCAAATTTGAACTTTATAACACATTTCTACATATTGTGTAAACAACTGAGTCCATCTCATCACCACTTATTCCAGCTCATGACACAGGAAGTTGCTGGTCTGTAATTTCCACTTTGGAACATAAAACAAATATAACCATTTATCAACTGATAACTGGTTAACTAATTTTTGTTTTAACCAAAGCACATGAAGATACATTTATGAAATTAAAGGTGAGGTAATTATTCTGCACCAGGTGTGTATTTTTTGCACAGCATCTTGGAGAACACTATCATCTTTTATTGCAGCAATTACATTACCCAATTTGTGGTCATCAACATATCTTTTAATCTAGAGTCCAGTTCCCATTTCTATATCTCAGAAAAAAACTCCAGAAAAGAAGTGGTCCCAGGGACTCTACTAGAAACCCTCAGTATGATTATCACCACACCGTCCCTGACTTGTCATTCCATTGCTTAGACAGTAGTTTGCCTACTGAATTGCTAATTAATTCATTTATTCATCTGTTTATTTAGTTCCAACTGTTGATCAGTATAACCCAAAACTGAGCTGATAGTTATTTTAAGTGGTCTCCCTAGAAGAAATACTTCATAGTAGCAATGCATTTACAATTAGAAATAGTTATATTCAGTCATATGAATGGTTATTATACAGTAAAGGGTCATTAATATTCAAAAATGAACAAGCTGATTGGGCAACCCAATCAGTGTCCCCACTATAAATTAAGTATATACCAAGAGTAAAAAGACCAGCCGCTAAATTACCATTGAGCAGTTAGACTTTCTATTAGTATATGCTGGATAACAGTATTGCAAACTTCTTCTATCGAAGACACATCAAAATATGAGAAAAATCAGTTATGCTCTGCAAACCTAAAGAAAAAGAAACATACCTGACTTTCCTCATAGTTTTGCTCTGTCCATTTTATTTTTTTAATCGCAAATAAATAAACAATATAGATGTTTTTTTTCGCCATAACTTCTCTTGCATTGATGTATTGTGCAAGCATGGGAACACAAATCCCATTCATATTGACAATACATCAGCAAAGAGAAGACAACAAGGAAGGAGACTAAAGTGCCACTATGAAAACATTTTAAAGAAAGTTAATTGATTTCTTTCCTAAATAATTTTATTGTACAATAGCAATAATCCATTTATGTTTGTGGTATATCCAGATTTACCCATGGTTGGCTTTGTTTTATCACTCATGCTTTGCTCTGGTGATGTCCTCACCTCTATAACAACTTGCAGTCCCTCTGTATTAGCTACTCACAGGCAGCTATATTTTTCTAACACTGTTCTCAAATGTATTTTATTCCTGAGTATATTACATAGTATACATGGCTTTCAGAAAGTAAATAAATATATTTTAAGCAAAGAAGCTACTGCAACATAGGCAAAATTGTGGTTGATTCAAATTCTAATAAAAGAATGGTTACAACTAGCAAAACATTATTAATGTATAACTCTATACTGTTGCCTCTGAACAGAAACAGAAATGAAAACAAGGCTAACAGAATGGAGGGTATTAAGTTCCAATAAGCAGATGTATGCATTAACAGTTGGTCTGTAATAAGCCTCAAATCATCTCCTGTATATCTTTGTAATAATAAAAAGGAATGATTTTACTCATACAACAATACAGAACAGACATCATAAAGATAGACAAAAATTTAAATACAAAGTCCAAAAACTATAAAAATACAGTATTGCATTTATATTTTCTTGAGTAATACCATTTAAAACATTAACACCTGCTGAAATGTCTGATGCTTCATGTGGCTGTTTATAAGCAGTATTTCTTAAACATGAGAAGCAACTGATTAATCATAGAAGCAATGGTTATGTATCAGAGATACTACCTCTTGAAATTACATATCTATGAGGCATGCCTTTTCTGTCGTTAATTTTCTTTAATAAAAACAGTTTACTTTTAAGAAAGAATAACACCTTCACTTCATAATAATAATGATAATGATGATGATGATGGTGATGATATAAACATACCCATTTCTTAACCAGGTAGGTCCAGTGGACATATAGTCCCTTTTGGTTAAGAAGGCAAATGAGGGCTGAGAGAATTAAACCCAGTATCACATCAAGTACAGTTCAGCCTTAACCTTCTATACCAACTGACGGGTAATGACATATGTTCATTGTGAATGGGATGCCTTATGCGTTTTGGACCTGTACATCTAGCAATTGGTATCAAATCCTATCAAGCAAGGATGTTATAAATAATTCCATTAGAATCTACTGCTGTGTGAAAATAAATTGATGTTTCTTATACTTGTCACTAGTGAGGAACCTCATCAGTGATTATTCTCCTATGTAAGTCACTGTTGATTCTGATGGTAAAACAGACAACTATTTATTTACATTTTCATTCATTCATTCATTCATTCATGTATTGCTTTATCTATTTTGTGGGGTTCTGAGTAACACATGTGTTGATGTTAATCATCCAGTTATTTTAATTTATTGTGAGCATTCATTACTATCTTTAGCAATTGCATAATAATGTTGACATGTATTTAAAGTCATCTTTGCTTATAATTGTATTTAGCAATCAAGTTACATTCTTTCAGCTTTATAGTAGCTTTTGGATATATATTAATGTGGACTATTTTACAGAATGGAGCATTTAAGGTAACATTTAACAGAAAACTGAGTAATTCAGTTTGATAGGCATTCCCACCAGAAAATTTCAAGAAAAGCTTTTATTCTGGAAAAGACTACGGATATATTTCAGATGCATATTTTACTTCATGCAGCATGTATATTTTCTCAATCCTCAAAAAAAAAGAAAGAAAGAAAAGAAACTTCATTAGGAAAGGCTACATATTTAATATAACATTGCTTGAAATAATCCATTCTACATATTCTGCATTTCAACCTATCTTAAATATTTATTATGTAGTCTTTGCAATAGTGTTAACCTATGAGCCTGACCAATTTACATTAATTTGTTATAAGCTGTAGTCATACTCTGATAGTATGAAAAAATATTTGAAATGACTACAAAACATCAATGAATGATGCTGTGTTTTATTGTATTTTATTAAATATTCCTCCAGTTTTGATCATGTTCAGTATTTTACAGAGCAAAACATTTTAGTTTAATAACACATTAACAATGTTTCCTTTATGTTGGATTTAAACAGAATCCTGATTCCTCCAAAAAAAGTTGGTAGAATTAAAAAAAATCAGACAGAAACACACTCTGTTTATATGAATAATATGAGTGATCAATTTTCTTTCTTAGCAATCAAAAACTATACCATGCATGTATCTCTAGTAGTCCAGATCAGTCATATGAACTGAATTATCAGCATGGTTTAATTTCTTTACTGTTAACTATTCATTTATTTGAAATATTTTAAGTGGTGTCTCATTGAAATTAACAACTATAATCTTTTCTTATGAAGCACAAAATAATATAAAGTAGAACTGAAATTAAAAGGAAGAACCAACAACAACAAAAAAGAAAAGTACAAAATTCAGCAACAAAATAGAGTGATTTAAGCAATTTATATAAAATGGTAATCATAAAAAACAATCCTGATTAAATGACAATGGCTTCCTACTTCAGAATAACACCAATGTACCATCATATGACTATATTAAAAGAATATATTTGTAATAAATCAAAACTAAAATCTGGACAATAACTTTTGCTATTTCCTCATAGTAGGCAAGAAAGTGCATCTTTACCATATGCGCATCCCTAATTGTGACACTAGCTTCTTTACACTTGCTGTATTATGCACATGTGTCATAGGATAGTGTTTCATATGCACATGATGCAGATGGTATGAATGTCCATATGACAGTGCTACACATGCAGGATACAGAAGGTGTGAAAAAAAAAGAATTAGGAATTTACACATGGTAAAGAAGTGCAGTCTTACATACTCTGAGGAAGGATAAAAAGAATGAGGGATATACTGAAAAGATAATTATTGTATAGGAGTATCCGGCTGTTGAAGAAAATGAGTACCACTTAATGTCATTTTGTTATGGTACAGTTATAGAAAGCAGCTCTGTTTTACTGCAATAGAATGACTTTTGAAATCTAATCTACAAGTTATATCAAGAGTCACTTTCACTACATAGTAATAACATAGTAATCATCATTACAAAGTAAACAAAGTCCTAAGATCAACCGATGTAATTAACAAATGCAAAAATAAAGATATTAGCATTACAATGGACAGGCAAAAAAGTAAAAGGCAAACTACTTATTTAATTTTTTATTTTTAAGTAAGGATAGGGCATTGCACATTTAGTAAGATGGTATCTTTCATATATTTTTTTTTTGCACTTGTCTTTTACTTAGCACTGTCACTATAATGCCTTACAGACGTTAATACAATATTTAGGGTACCTCCACAGCAGCCATGGTTAAACTCTTCTTTTTCTACTGAAAACAATCATACATTTGCAGTTGTCTAATGAATTCAATGTTTAAGGGATCACTATAAATATAAGAGTATAGACAGGTATCTAGGAATAAGGTTCTGCCACTGTAGGGTTTGTATTCAGTGACATCATGAGCTTTGCTCTTCTGCTCAGAGGTACTCTACACCCTTCACAGACAGAATTATGAAGTTAAGAATATCTCCCATGTAGCAATACCTGCTCAACAACCACCTAGTTAAATGATGTTAAGTCATTTAGGAACTTAATGCTCTCTGAGGTCTAATTTAAAAGAACTTAAACTTACCTGCTTTGGTGTAGACAGCTTCTTCCACACATGAAATTAGAAGTGCTGAATGTGGTGAAGCCACTGAAGTGTCTTCAAAAGCTAGTTTTTAGTTCACAGTGCACAGACCTATGATTGCATGCAGGCATGCAACAAGCCAGAAAACCCATAAGGGCTAGCAATTTTACTTGTATACAAGTGTATGAGTATATGAACATCACAGCTTAGTTTTATAAATGTGTGTGCATATATGTGTGTGTGAGTGTGTGTGTGTGTGTGTGTGTGTGTGTGTGTGTGTGTGTGTGTGTGTGTGTGTGTGTGCCCATGCGTGTGCATGTGTATGTTTATGTTATACTGCCATTTTAGTTTTCAGATTTTGATTATCTGATTGTCACCAAAGATTATGCAGCACCATAACAAACTTGGTAAAATGGTGACCCTGTTGTACAGTTTTTCCATCAGTTTACAACGACTGAATGAATGGGAGAAATAGCCATTAAGAATTTAAGAACTTGAGTCCTACTAATCTGTATCATCCTGCCTTCCCTGATGGTAAACATCATCCACAAAAATGAGCATCATGGCTTGTCACCGGTGAGCTACTTGAGAATGGTATCATCATTCTGTCTACACAGGACACAGCCACTGCCACAAAGAGGACTGAATTTTAGATTGCTTACACAGCCTTTAACATATTACATGGACATACTCCTAACATTCATATCAATAAAAAACTACACAGAATTGAATAGGCATTTCATATTTAAATAAAAGTTTACTTGTCCTCACAAGGGCAGCAGGACCTATATGCTACTACTCCATCATCACCATATTAATCTTCTAACACATTAAGTGCATATCAAATCAATCACTATTGCACTACAAATGTATTTATACCATTATGCCTTTGGTACCATTTACAAAATCTTCTTAATCCACCAACTAAATAAGTAAATAAGTAAATAAATAAAATATATAAACAAATAAATAGGTGTAAGGTGGGTTCCAACAAATATAAGCAAAAGATGTGCTTCAGTCAGTTTTGTGTTATACTCACTGTAAATTAAAACTTTACTGCAAGAATAGTAAAACGGGTAACATAGGTAGTGGAGAAACACTACAAGAATGTTTGACACTGGAAATGTTAATTGTTGCTGCAAGGAGACATGTACCATGTAAGCTATCATTTATGAATTACCCTTATATAACCTACCAATGTACTGCAATAGAGCTAATCTATACCTTAGCTTGTCATTTTGTTAGCAGGTGAGGCACAGTGAAGATACACTGTATGCATTCTACAAAGAGGTCCTACGATTTCAGCACCATATTTTGGCACATTTGTCAGAATAAAATATTTTGTCCCCTCAAAAGTAGAAAGACCCTGCTAACAAAAAAAGAATTGTCACAAATGGAAGATGTGATAGACAGAGTGGTGGCAGACAAATAGGTAGAGAGAGAGATAATAGACAGCTAGATAGATGCGATACATAGACAGATTCTACTGCCAGACTGACAAACAGACAGGCATATGGGTGGTTAAGTATTACATATTCCAGTTGGGAAGTGCTTAAAAGCTCCATGCCACAAATTACTAGAGGTCAGATATACATTTAAAAAGTAGAAACTATTGCAAAAAGTTGTCCCACCTTATAAAAAATAATATTTAACAGGTGGAAGTCACTGTAATATACCAACCAGGAATATGCCAAAGCTCAAAAACGGTCAGCAAACATATAGCCGAACACATACCTCTCAAATGTCATTGATTTTCATGGACATCTCTGATTTTGACTTGGATTGTAGCTATGTCCCTCTTAATCCCTCCTAAAACTGGTGGTTTTGGAGAAAAGGTGGTGTATTGCATGTAAAAAATAAAGATAACAATTAGAGATAAAGACATTTTACTTAAAAAAATGTAATGTAATTCACACTCTCTTATCCTGTTGGTATTTCAAGCTAATAGGACTACTATTTTAAAGTTTCCCTAATTGCCCCTGATTATTTCTGGATTTGTCCCTGATTCTGTTGAGATTTGTCCCTGATTGGTTGAGAGCTATGGCCTGGACAGATGAATACATCATCTGGTTTAACAAAAAAAATTACTCTGTCCTGCTCTTACGCCTAGTACCCTTTTGATACAGTATGTGCTTTCCTTATTTAGAAATCACAGCTCCAGAATGATTTCATTACAGAGCTGTCAGTTATCTTCTATGGTTTACATTTATTCATTAATTCCCAGTGAGCTGGAGCTTATCTGGGGCTGGCTGTCAATGGGCGGGAGATGGTTCTTGTGTTTCAGGACTGGGCTGCATCATCCAAAACTACTTTTATGCTCAAAAATAGGCTCACAAATGAATTGATTACACTTTGGCTATCCATACTGACCATGATTAACTTCTAAAGGCAAGACAGTTAATACAATTGCATAAGTATTCCCAGTGGCATACATTGTCCATACTTGTCAACCTCTTAGCACAAGAAATCTGGACAAAGGCAAAAATAATGAGGGGATAAAGACACAAAACAGGGACTACTTTTACATATTGCTCTTATAAAATTTTAAAGGTTCTAGAATAACAGGTTTTGCATTGGCATGCATTTTTCTGAAGGATGTGAAATTTGAAACGCAAATGGTATGTCCTTATTTATGGACTTTACTCAATGATTTTCCAAAAAAAGACATTTTTTGAGGAACAGGCCGAAAATATAAGCAAAAATCTGGACATCCTGCGAAAATCTGGACAGTTGAGATATTTGTCTCTAATGCGCTATAAAAATGTATGTGCGTCTGTGACTGTGTTTTAGACTTGATAGTAAGAGTCCAAAAATTGCAAGAAATTAACTGCGAAAAGAAGTCCCCCTGCACCACCGTCGGGTGGGGGAGCTCTCCACCGTCTGTGATTTTCATGGATGTCCCTGATTTTGACTCATGTTTTAGCTCTGTCCTACTTAATCTCCCTAAAACTGGTTACTGTCAGCGAAAAGGTAGTAAATTAACACTTAATGAATAATGAAAATAATTACAGAGTTACAGACCTGTTTTACTTCTGAAAATGTTTATTAATTCACGTCCTCTTGTTCTGCCGAAGTTAAACGTTAATAATAGCAATATTTTAAGTGTCCCTTATTGTCTTTGATTACTTCTGGATTTGTGCCTGAGTCTATTGAGATTTGTCCGGATTGGGCTGAGAGATTGGTCGTACAATACACCCCCCAAAACACACACACACAAACCACAACTTGTGTACATACCTAGTCCGACTGACATCGTTTTTTCCCCTGAGGTACAGCAATTTCGGACTTTGTATACGTTTCACTCTAGTTTCGTCTTCTTTATTTTGGCAGTAGTTTGTGTCTTCGTACATGCAACAATCGGGATACAAGGCACGGTCTTTAAACATGCATCCATATACCAGGGAACCAAGCTTTAAAATAGCTAACACAGCATTGCCGAACTGGAAACCTCTTTCTTCTCTCTCTCTCCCTAACTTCTCTTCTTTCCTTATCTCTAAGTAAAGTTTATTAAGTGCCGTTAAAGTTATTTGCAAGTTTTCTTTAGGTAATGGTCGATGATACACTACAGCATTCAGACAAAAAGTCCGTCTTTTGAAGCATCTGGGGAATTCGTGGCGTTACCTATAACTTCCTTGAAAAGCCTTCACTTTGTGTTATCCCAGTGCTCGGTTATAGCAACAAGCAGGCACGAGTCACAAACGCCAGCATCTCTAAGAAAATAAGTTCATGGGGTTACCGCGCTGCCCCAGGCGCCTGGGAGTAAATATACACCAATACACCAAATGAGGCACCGCTAACAACAATCAACTCGCCCAGTACCAAACTAAGCAAGGGTTAACACCTGTCCCACTTTGCGAGGGACAGTCCCTCTTTGGACAGTTGTGTCCTGCAAAAAAATTGTAAAAATTGCAAATGTCCTGAGATTTTAGGACAAAATTATTTCCTATATTTTATGTAACAGTTGCATAAAACATTTTATATCGGAAACACCTAAATGTTATAAGAAACAGAATAAGCAACTAAAATGATTCCAGAATAAGCTTTTATTTAGGCAAAAAAGTAAAGTTCTGACCTTTGTATTGGTCGTGGGTATGTTTCGCCCTGCAAAATCTGACGTCTACACCAAAAGTGTCCCACTTTGGACATTTGAAAAGTTGGCACCCCTAAAAAAGTAACTACAAACACATGGATGTAGACTTACGCCGCCAAAACTAAAATAATAATAACATGGAACACTGATATCTACCACTACTGTCAATTTACAAACCAGCAAAATAAACAAAAATAAGTCTTACCTCTCCAGTCAGTGATCTGAAGTAAAGAAATAATCCAACTGTTGACAGGACTTGTGTAAGCCCCAAGAATACAAGTGCTGTCACCACTGTCCTGGCTACGGGGACTGTCCCTAACCGGGCTACAGAGCTCCCATTAGCATTCTGGGAAACATAATCCAGGTAGACGTCGCTGGCAGCCATGGCTGCCATCACCTAGTTCATGTGGCCCTTTGCCCGGCGGGATAGCAGCTCTTTCTTTGCTCCTTAAAGTTGTGTGCCTCGACTGTTTTAGAAACCTGTTGCTGCTTTCTGACAGACTACGATACAGTATTTCGGCGGCACGTCTTATAAAAGGGAGGGCGGGCAGCTCTTGTTATTCACACTCCCAACCAGTGCCGCCCCTTATCTCATTGCAGATGTTCCTTCGTTTACTATTCTTGCACCCACCTGTCCAGTTGTGGGTGCCTCTGTTCTGAATACTTATTTGAGTATTTCCACGATTTTATCGCTCCACTGGCTACGTTAATGCCAGTAGCAGGTGCATTAGCGCAGTAATTTTGTTTGTTGCGAGTGACTAAAGCAATGCAAACTGTTAACAGTCACTTCAAATTTTCTTCTCGAAATTATTTGAACTCTTGTTTAAAATCAAAAGTGTTGCAATAGAGTGATCCTTAGTTGAACTTGAACCTCGAGAGAAGTGGTATCCAAGCAAGATCGATCTAAGTCCTGAACACCGTAAACACTACTTAATTTTATGTTACCAGTCACAGTGAAACAGTCAGAGCATTTATTTACTAACCTTAAGTAATCAACGTATTTACCTCTGTTTATCATTACCAGGTAGCCTATTTGATGAGGGGTGCTTACCCTTTGCCTTTGGACACCACCCGAACGGGCGCGTTCACTTCAAGAAAAAAATCTCAGCATACCTCTTAACCTCTTAGAGCAAGAAATCTGGAAAAAGCCATAAATAATGGGAGGCAAAGGGCCAAAATTAGAGACCGTTTTTAAATATTGCTCTTACAAACTTAGAAAATTGATATAATAACAGTTTTAAATCAACATGGATTTCTAAAGGGTATGCAGTTTGAAATTGAAATGTCTATCATTATATTTCTGACTTCAGTCCTCAGTGATTTGCCAGAAAACCAAAATTTTACGAGAAACAGACTAAAAATATGAGGCAACAATCTGGACATTCTGCAAACATCTGGACAGTTGAGAGGTAGTAATTGTAACTTGCTGAAATTATTGTCTTAATGGAATAACATGTTCTCATCATTGCAATATCTGGAAAAGTCTTAACTCATACCTTAGGGGACTGCGCTCGACATTGGGCGACGGATCATGCGTGCCTGGAGATCACGGAATCCCCACCACCACCACCACCTCGTCTGATTTTAAATTGCCTGCTGAAAGCTGCCAGTGACTAAGTCGTAGCGTATGTCTGAGGCAGGATGCTTTCCCTTGGGTTTCATCCTTCAGTTTCTCTTCCAGACTATAAGTTGTACTATATACTACTTGCATAATTTGCGCTTCGTGGAATGAGCATACTTTTAGAATAACTTTGTAACTGAACACATTTCAGAAGTATTGTCCGAGTTAATGAAATGCAGCTGTTTGAAAGCTAGATCTTTTTAACATGAAGCAGATGAAGATGATTGTACTATCCTCCTTTTGGTACCCAATCCACTAATGGCGACATCCTAACATGAGCCACACTTAAGTCTCATTTTGCCACTTCTGTTTGATATTGATCCAACACTGTGGACTGATTGGTCCTCTGCTAACTGTTCACTGTTTTGTTGTTATTGCTATTCTTATTGTTATTGTTATTATCATTATTGCGCTGAACAAAAGGTCCGGTCCATCCTGACCATGGCTGTCCACCTACGTTGCAGCGGTTGCGTTTCAGATTAGTCTGGGGTTCCCTACGATCCCAAGAAGTGTAAAGCGGTGTCGGAAAATAAATGAATCAGTGTGGATTTTTTTTTAAAACTTTTATATTATGCCCAAAGCCAGATGCATCAAAACAAAAATCAACACACAACGCAACAAACGGAAACTTGGAGTTGTGAGATGCCTTTGAAAGAATATGTAGTACTAATGATATTCTGTATCAACGTATTTCTATGAAATGTATTCGACTGAATGGCACCTACATTCAGGCATCTCATACATGACGCAATGCAACTGTTATTACTGATTATTCGTATAAGAAAACGGATGGTTTAATTTTGCAACAGTAAGTCTTAAACGACATTAACTCTTAAAATGTCTTGTACATATTTTCCCTTCCTAAACTGGAAGTAGGGTTGCCACCTTTTCAAATGGCCAAAGTGGGACATTTTCGGTACAAACATCAGATTTTGCAGGCCGACACATACCCACGGTCAGTACAACGGATATAACAACTTTTTTGCCCGAATGAAAGATTATTCTTGTAGCATTTTAGTTGCTTATTCTGTTTCTTATAACATTTAGGTATTTTAGATACAGAATAACTGTTTTATGCAACTATTACATAAAATATAGGAAATAATTTTGTCCTGCAATCTCAGGACATTTGCCATTTTTTTTAATTTTTTTGTCAGGACACAACTGCCGAAAGAGGTGCTGTCCCTCGCAAAGTGGGACAGGTGGTAACCCTAACTGGAAGTAGCAAAGCTATATGTACTTCAATTTATATAAGGAAAATATATTTCCATTATATGCTTCTTTTTTGGCCATTTTCGGATTTTTTTGCATATCCGAATAATTCTGGGTCTAAGAGATTTCTTATGGAAATGGACCCTAAAATAGCACAAGGGATTTTGCATGTATGTATCACTGTTCACGACTTATTCTGGTTTTTCCTAGCTAGGGGTCGCCACAGCGGAACACCTATCCCCTCATGATTGGCAGTGGAGTTTTACAGTATCAAGTTGCCAGCCTGCCGCCCAACCTTCTACAGAAGACACACACACTCACGCCTAGGGCCAATTTAGAGTATCCAGTTCACCTACCGCATATGTCGTTGGGAGGAAACCAGAGCACCAGGCGAAAAACCCACGCGACCACACGGAGGCTACACACAGAATGCACTCCAACCGAGAATCGAACCTGAGAGTCTCTTGCTGTGAGGCGACAACGATAACCGCTGCACCAGCGTGGCTGCCCACTCAATTGTTTAGTTAGTTGTTTTCAAATCTACAAACCTACTAGATATGATTTTTCTAACATGGTGATGAAGACATATAGCCAGACTACCCGCTATACGTGAGGAAGTTTTTTTTTTTATTAATTAATTTATTTATTTGAGCACGGGAGACAAAGACTACTGCGCAGTTTTCTTCCATTATTTTTATAGCAAATACAAACGCTTATAGCATTTAGACGACCCTGCTTGTTTTTTTCACAACTGGATGTATAATAAATTTGAATGAGAAAAGAGAGGAATTTAGAACTCCAAATAAGAAACAACGCAAGTCATAAATTATGGCGGAGCTTTAAAATTTAGGGTGTTTGTTGGTAACAGCGCTATTCGATATCATACATGGTGCAGACGCTGTGTTGTGGAACGACTAGTAGTAAGTCTGCATTATTGTTTGTGGCTTTTAATAGCAGAACTGTAGGAATGCAGTTTCAAAATACAGTAGGACAGATAGTTCATTCACAGGGATGTGCGTATAATTGCACACCTGCACTACCACACACGTGTGTGTGCGTACTTGTGTGTGTATGAGCTTTAATAAAGACAGATTAAGAGCGCAAAGCGCCGATCGCAAAGTCAACCATGCTGACACGCGTGGACTACAAGAAACATCGAGGTGATCGAGCCACAAAAGGATCGAAAGTAAATACGATGCTTTTGAGGAATGCTTCCTGCACCCCAACCCCCCTGTTAATTATATATTCCAACTCAGGTATGGCACAGCAGCGGGGAAGGGTGTATTCAACGATCCCCACTGCACCAGGATCTCTAACACAAAACGCCGGCATTTCGATTCCCAACACAGGCTCCATCCCCAGTCAATGAATATACTCCTGGATGCGCGTGTGTTTATAAATCTATATATATGTGAAATGCTATCTCTCATAATCTGGATATATATAATTATTCCATCTAAAAAACTGTGGAACACTATCTCTCATAATCTGGAACAAATGGGCAAAATGAGGGACATAAAAGTTTACTAATAACTTCAACTAGGAGGAAGTTCACAGGATGGTTAAAAAGTATGTTACTTTAAGGTTCGGTATCATTTAACGTGGATATTATTGTAAGAAATTCTTAACACTAAATGTGTAACAGACAGGTCCTTTCAAAATGGAACAGTGAGGAATATGGTTTGTGTATATAGATGTAGCTACACACACACACACACACACACACACACACACCTAAGGCGTGTGAGAGAGTGAATAAGTACATTTCTGTAAAAAAAAATACCATAAAGGTAGATTTCCTTGCCTTCACCACTGAAGTATTCCTTACTAATGGGATTCTCTGCCATGAAGCCCTCTGTCCGGCCAGTTTACAAAAGTCTACCGTTGCTTTAAAGTATGCAGATTGTGACCTGCGCACTTCTTGCATAAGGTAGGATATAAAGGTGACATTCAGGCATGCCATCCTCAGATCAGATTACCCCAGTAGGAACAGCAGTCCAAGTAAAACCAAGGAGAATCTGCACAGCCAGGAAGGGAAAAAGATCAGGGTGATGGAGGGAGAGAGTGAATACTGCAGCAGTGAAGGCAAGGACATCTACCATTATGGTAAGATTTTACACAAATGTACTATGTTGTCCTTACATTCACTGTGGCAGTATTCCTTACTAATAGGAGAGTGCAAAGGCTCAAGAAGAAACCTGGGAGGAGAAAGCAGCAGAGTCCTCCAAGAAGCCATGAGGAATGGCAGCAGCAAAACAAGCTCTAACTCAGGAAATACCATCCAACTGGTAATGTTTGGTAAAGGTATGCACAGAAGTCCAGGTAGCAGCTTCAAAAATAGAATTAGCATCTAAGACCCTGAAAAAAAGCACCAGATGAACCCACAGCTCCAGTGGAATGAGCCTTTATAGAAGAAGGAAGGCTCTTTCCATGA
Organism: Protopterus annectens; assembly: GCF_019279795.1. Lineage (NCBI taxonomy): Eukaryota > Metazoa > Chordata > Ceratodontiformes > Protopteridae > Protopterus > Protopterus annectens. Next base: position 1,880,348,294 of record NC_056735.1, on the reverse strand, counting down.
AAAGTGTAAAAAGGAAATAGCCATTGAAATCCAAATGGAACTAGTTTGCTTGGAAACAGCTAAACCTGAAGACCTAGGATGAAAGGAAACAAATAACTGGTCAGACTTTCTGATAGCTTTAGTTTTATCTAAATAAAATCTGAGCTGTCTATGCACATCTAAGGTATGCAGCACCCTCTCACTGTCAGATTGCGGAGACAGAAAAAAAGTAGGCAAATTAATAGACTGATTAAGTGACAATTCATTAACCACCTTGGGCATGAAAGAATGATTAGTATGCAAGGACGGTTACATATTGAAAGAACGAAAGTGATGAAGTGCGAATGCTCAGATGAGCGAAAATGCCGTAAATCGAAGTTTGTTTGTTTTTTTAACACAGTACAGTGAAGATCAGAGTATTTGCCCTTTCTTCGCTGTAGTACAATCTCGGAGTTGGAATATATAGCAGGGTGTGTGTGTGTGGGGGGGGGGTGCAGTCCCCCACAATAACATTTTTGATTTGCAGCATTTTCACTCATCTGAGCATTTGCACTTTGTTCCTTTCGTTCCTTCAATATAGACCCCACAAGGACACCCTGTCCTCATGAAATAACAAAAAAGATGGACAAGCCATAAGGGCTTGCAACTCAGACACCCGTCTGGCAGAAGTAAGAGCTAACAAAAGAACTGTCTTCCAAGAACAATGTTGCAAGGAAGCTAAAACCGCAGGCTCAAAAGGAGTTCAAGTCAATTTTTCCAGAATAAAATTAAGATCCCCAGAGGTTCATGGGTTGGGAGGGTGGCCTAATGGTTGAGGTGTTTGCCTTACAAACACAAGGTGCAAGGTTTGAATCTCACAAGGGATAATTGGCTAGGCTTAAAATGGTTCGCAAAGGCAGTTAGCCTAGTACTAATCTATAAACCTATAAACCTATCCCAGGGAGCAACAGCGAAACACAAAAATCTCCTGAAAAGAGGATGGATCAGAATATAGAGATAAGCATCCTTGAGGTCCAGAGACACCAGAAAGGCCTGAGGGAGCAAGAGAGGAAAAAGGGACTGAAGGGACAACATCCGAAAGGAAGGCACCTTCAGAAAGGTGTTCAGATGGGAGAGGTCTAGAATAGGTCTCCCAGTACCTCCTTTTCTGGGCACTAGAAACATTCTGGAATAAAACCCTTTCCCCCTTTGAGACACAGGCACTTCTTGAATAATACCCTGAGACAAAAGGTCCTGAAGAACCTCTGGGAAAAAATGAAGCTGTTCCCGAGAAAGCTGAGGAATACCCATAAAAGGCGGGTGGGAAATCCAGACCATGAAGTACCCTTGATGAATGACTGACAAAACCCAAGAATCCTGGGTGATCCAGAGCCAAACAGGAAGAGAAAGAGAAAGGCAATGAGATAGAGGAATGTGGCTGGGAATGGGTGGATGGTCAGACAGTACCTGGTTTGTTAGGAAAGGAAGGCTTAAGAATCCCTGCAGTCTGAGTGACCTTAGCAGGAGGAGTCCATTTACCACCTTTTTTACATTTAGAAGGAGGGCAAGACTGCCTACGAACAAAAGCTGGCTTAGAAGTGTAGATCTATTGAAATATGGGCACAGGAGAAACAAAGACATGATTAAGCTCCTGTAAAGCCTTCTTCTTGTTCTAAAGAGACTTAAATAAACCAGCAGTCAATTCACCAAACAAAAGAGTATTATCCAGAGGAGCATCTAGCAACTTAGCCTTAATATCATCAAGCAAAGTTGAAGCCGAAGCCATGAATATCTCCTCAGAACCAAACCAGAAGTAGCAGCACTTAAAGAGGCATCTGCAGCATCATAACTACATTTTATAGAATGATGAGCTACCTAAGAGGAAGTCCCAGGCAAGGAAAGAGCAGAAGATTTATCCTCAGAGTCTGGAAGATCAGAAAGAACCTGACAGGCCTGAGAAAGAAGAGACAAGACATAACTAGAGATACAGGTCTGATAATTAATAGCCCTAAAAGCTAGGGTAGATGAAGTATAAACTTTCTTACCCAGCTTATCCATGGTCCTACTGTCTTTGTCAGATGGCAGTAACTTGGATGAAGGAAGCAACTGAGATGGCTTATCAGAGGCTACAGATGCCACAGAGGGGTCAGCAGCAGGACATTTAAACAAAAAGGAGCAACCCCAGGGAGCAGAGAATCCGGCGCTTTAGAGGCAATGGAAAAGAACATCTAATAAAGCAAGCGAGGCAGGAGGAATGGCCACAGGTTTAGGAGATTTCATTTACAGTATCTCATAGTACCTCTTATGGATATCCAAAACCTGGGTACAATCCCACTTAAAAAGTCCATCATCCTAGAGATCGTGTCCCCAAAGGAAATTTCCTCAGTGGGATTATCTAGAGTAGGACAATCCTCCTCCTCAGACCCGTAGTCTAAAGGAGAAGGAATCTGGGCAGAATAAGCAAGGGAGTTATCATCAAAAATAAGCAAGGGAGTCATCATCAAAATCCACCTCAGAAGAATGCAATTCTCTGGGCCTTTTAGGGGAAGAGGTGGACCAAGGAGGAGCAGGAACTGAAACCCTTTGAGGAGGCCATAACAATAGTAAAGCATTAAATAACCCCTGAGTAAAGGCCTGCCACTCACTTTGTGGATCCCTAGAAGCAGAAGAAACATGGTTAGTTTTCTGTTTCTTCTTCAAAGGGACAGCCATCCTGGAAACCTGAGAAGGCCGAGACTCAAGATGGCATTCCCCAACTGCAGTAGGAACCTCTTCCCTAAAGAGAAACTGCAGAACCCCACTAGACCCCTTGGAAACAGTCAACCGTGGTTCCCTCTGAATACCCAAAATGGACATCTGCAAAGCCTCGTCAGACATGCTGCTTGCCAGATCTTCAACGGCCTCCAACCCAGACGTGATAGAAGAATATGACAAAACAACCAGGTGAGCCTCCGGGTGCATAATAACCTCAGCAGAAACTCCTGGCAGAGGCTGGACCTTATGCACCTTCTTCTTCCTAGACGTCTGACCCTCGGGGCAGGAAGTTCCATCCATAGTACCCACAGCAAGAAGGTTAAGTTGCTGGTTCTCAAGATACAAGGAAAGGGAAGAAAGCCTACTACGAAGAGTTTTGGTGACAAACGCCTGATAAATTGAACAAGAAGTATGGTCGAGAGCAGCACCAAGGCAAAAAAGACACTTATTGTGGCAGTCTTTATTGGGGAATCAGTCTCCCACACTGGCATTTACCCTTCCTAGATGACATTAACCACAAACAGCACTAGACAAACAGAAAAAGTAACCAAAAACCCAACTGGGTACTTATCGACAACTGTGAGGACTCCAGCAAACAGGAGGAAGCACAGAAAAGCCAATAAAATGCTAAAAAAAATGGATGCATGCAACAGAGCAGTGGTTAAAACAGTGTTTGGACTGCCATCAAAGAAGTACTGATGATGGTATGCCTGAACGTCACCTTTATGCCTTACCTTACACAAGGAGTGCGCAGGTGATGTTCAGCGTACCTTAAAGCAATGGTAGACATTTGTAAACTGGCTGAATGGGGGGCTTCATGGCAGGGAATCCCATTAGTAAGGAATATTGCAACTGTGAATGTAAGGACATCCCCCAATATATTTTCACAATATCGAAGTCCATATTTACAGTTTCAGTATTATGTTAGATGCACTGTTCTGCTTTCAGAATTTTTAATTTATGTTTGGATTCCCTATATCATTTCAGACATTCTGCAATAGTACTGATAACCTGTGGAAGAATATAATTTTTTTCTGATCTGGAAATAAAGCAATTTGGAAAAGTCCACAGCGTCAGAACTAATGAATACATAGTCACTGATTTTATAATGGTGATTGTTATATATCAGTTGATATAGAAGTATAGAGGTTAATTAATGAAGTCCTTTGGACTACCAGTGATTGGATTAGATTGTTAACAACAGTATGGGCCCATATTAAGACCTTCAGGAACTATCCAGGGAAACATTTAGACTAAGCAGTTGCTAGTAAGTGAGAAAGAAATAATTAAAGTTGCCCTAAAAACATAAAATTTTTCTAAACTTCCAGGTCCAGACCTATTGTAAATCAACAGTTGAGAGTACATGCAGATGACATCACTGTTTTTGCATATTCTGTTCATCAGAAGTCTCATGGAAGGAAGGTTGTCAAGTTTTGCAAAAGATAAATATAATTTTTAGTACATGCTAAAGAAATCAATCACTATTACTAAATATCATAAGCCAATTATTTTATTGCATACAGTTGACAAAGTAGTTGAATGGGTAACAACGAACAAGTTACATAAATCTTTCCACAATAAAAAGCTAGATTAGAGTCAACATGAAGGTACACAGTGTTTCTGCTGATACAAACTGTTAAAACTGCAATGCATTACTATATGGTTTCTTTATTTTTTATAATGTATACTAGTAAGGCTAGGTGTATCAGAGGTGGGTTCAAATTGTTTTATCATGGTGTGGATGGGAGGAGAAATGGCATAGGAGTTATTCTGAAGGAACAGTATGCTAAGAGTGTTTTGGAGGTGAAAAGAGTGTCGGATAGAGTGATGTTTATGAAGCTGGAAATTGATGGTGTAATGATGAATGTTGTTAGTACATATGCTCTACAGGTTAGGTGTGCAATGGATGAGAAAGAAACATTTTGGAGTGAATTGGATGAAGTGGTGATGACTGTATCCAAGGGTGAGAGAGTGGTGATTGGAGCAGATTTCAATGGGCATGCTGGTGAGGGGAACAGAGGGGATGAGAAAGTGATGGGTAGTTATGGTGTTAAACAAAGGAATGCAGAAGTTCAGATGGTAGTGGATTTTGTGAAAAGGATGGACATGGTTGTTTTGAATACATATTTTAACAAGAGGGAGGAGAATAGGCTGACATACAAGATTGGAGGAAGATGCACACAGGTGGATTATATCTTATGTAGGAGGGCCAGTTTGAAGGAGATTAGAGACTTAGAGACTGTAAAGTGGTGAGTGGAGAAAGTATAGTTAGGCAACATAGGATGGTGGTTTGTAGGATGACATTGGTGATCAAGAAGAGGAGGAGAAGTAGGAGGGCAGCACCAAGGATCAAATGTTGGAAACTGAAAAAGGGTAATTGTGAGGTGGAGTTCAGGGATGAGTTAAAGACAGGCAATGGATGGCAGTGAAGAGTTACCAAATAGCTGGGTAACTACAGCAGAGCTAGTAAGGGAGATGGCTAGAAAGGTGCTTGGTATCACATTGGGACAGAGGAAGGACAACAAGGAGACATGGTGCTGGAATGAGGAAGTACAGGAGAATATACAGGCAAAGAGGTTGGCAAAGAAGAAGTGGGACTGTCAGAGAGATGAAGAAAGTAGACAGGAGTATAAGGAGATGAGGTGCATGGCAAAGAGAGAGGTGGCAAAGGCTAAGGATAAGGCATATAAAGAGTTGTATGAAAGGTTGGACACTAAGGAGGGAGAAAAGTACCTGTACCAATTGGTTAGACAGAGGGACTGAGCTAGGAAAGATGTGCAGCAGGTAAAGGTGATAAAGGATAATGAGGGAAACATACTCACAAGCAAGGAGAGTGTGTTGAGGAGATGGAAAGAGTACTTTGAAGGGTTGATGAATGAAGAGAATGAGAGGGAGAGAAGGTTGGATGATGTAGGGATAGTGAATCATGAAGTACAATGGATTAGCAAGGAGGAAGTAAGGATAACTATGAAGACAATGAAGAATGGAAAGGCTGTTGGCCCAGATGACATACCTGTGGAAGCATGGAGGTGTTTAGGTGAAATGGCAGTGGAGTTTTTTAACCAGATTGTTTAATGAAATCTTAGAAAGTGAGAGGATGCCTGAGGAATGGAGAAAAAGTGTTTTGGTACAGATTTTTAAGAATAAGGCTGATGTGTAGAGCTGTAGTAACTACAGATGGATTAAATGGATCAGTCACAGCATGAAGTTATGGGAAAGAGTAGTGGAAGCTAGGTTAAGAAGGGATGTGATGATTAATGATCAGCAGTATGCTTTCATACTGGGAAAGAGCACTACAGATGCACTGTTTGCTCTGAGAGTGTTGATGGAGAAGTACAGAGAATGTCAGAAGGAGTTGCATTGTGTTTTTGTAGACTTAGAGAAAGCATATGACATGGTGCCTAGAGAGGAGTTGTGGTATTGTATGAGGAAGTCAGGAGTGTAAGAGAAGTATTTAAGAGTGGTACAGGATATGTACGAGGGTAGTGTGACAGCGGTGAGGTCTGTGGTTGGAGTGATGGATGCGTTTAAGGTGGAGATGGGGTTACATCAAAGATCAGCTCTGAGCCCTTTCTTATTTGCAATGGTGATGAACAGGTTGACAGACGAGATCAGACAGGAGTCCCTATGGACTATGATGTTTGCAGATGACATTGTGATCTGTAGTGAGAGTAGGGAACAGGTGGAGGAGACTCTGAAGAGATGGAGATATGTTCTGGAGAGAAGAGGAATGAAGGTCAGCAGGACTAAGACAGAATATATGTGTGTGAATGAGAGGAAGGATAGAAGAATGGTGAGGATGCAAGGAGTAGAGGTGGCGAAGGTGGACGAGTTTAAATTCTTGGGGTCAATAGTTCAGAGTAACGGTGAGTGTGGAAGAGAGGTGAAGAAGAGAATACAGGCAGGATGGAGTGGGTGGAGAAGAGTGTTAGGAGTGATTTGTGACAGACGAGTACTGTAAGAGTGAAAGGGAAGGTTTACAAGAGGGTAGTGAGACCAGCTATGTTATATGGGTTGGAGACAGTGGCATTGACAAAAAGGCAGGTGTTTGAGCTGGATGTGGCAGAGTTAGAGATGTTAAGATTTGCACTGGGTATGGCAAGGGTGGACAGGATTAGGAATAAGTATATTAGAGGGTCAGCCCATGTTGGAAGGTTTGGAAACAAAGCCAGAGAGGCAAGATTACATTGGTTTGGACATGTGCTGAGGAGGGATGCTGAGTATATTGGGAAAAAGATGCTAAGGATGAAGCTACCAGGTAACAGGAAAAGAGGAAGGCCTGAGATAAGGTTTATGGATGTGGTGAGAGAGGACATGCAGGTGGTTGGTCTGACAGAGCAAGATGCAGAGACCAGGAAGAAATGGAAACAGGTGATCCACTGTGGCGACCCGTAACAGGAACAGCCAACAGAAGGTGATGTATACTAGCAAAAGATGAGAAGGTATATGGTTCATGTCCTCACCTCAATCTTAAGAGAGTCTTGAACCATCAAGATTGTTGCATGCCTAGCAGTTCAGTGATCACCAGAAAGAACAAAATACATTACCTGCCATTATTCACACCACCCTCTGTGAATCACACAAGGACCATAGACTAAGCAGAGAACTCAACCAGCTGTCACAGCAACAAAGTTGTTTTAATGACTCCTTTCAAGCCTAAATTCACAGATTATTCTGAACTCACACAACACCCTGCTTGGTAGACTGGAAAACTCTCCTGTAAATATCTCTTCCAATCTATGTTATCTTGGTTCAATGGCTACCTTAGCAACAAAGACAAAAACAAGTAAAATGGCAACACACTTTCCCAACTTCCTTCAAGCTCGGGTAGGTGTCCCCCAAGCCTTGCTACTTGGTCCCCTTCTATTTAATATATTTACACAGAAGCTCCACTCAGGCACTAAACAAGCTGCCATCATGCAGTGCACCAATGACTCCAACCACCTGTGCTCTGCAGCAACTCTTACAAAACCCAATAACAATAATTCAGGGATCCTAGCTAACCAATACCAGTCTACTCTTAAACCTCAAGAAAAGTAAATTATTGTTATTCACACCCAAAAAAAATCTCTGCCTTGAAATACTCTTAATATTACATCAGCCAATATCACAGAAAAGATAACCCACACAGAATTGCTAGGTGTAACTATAGGCAAGAGTCTGAAATTTGGTCACCAGCTATATCAAGTCATAAAAAAGACTTATATAGAAGAAAAAAAAAATCCAAAAAATGGGACCTCTCTACTTATCAAATCGTTGTCCAGTACTACCTTCCTCCCACACTCCTATATATATATATATATATATATATATATATATATATATATATATATATATATATATATATATCAGTCACATTTACAGATTTAAAAAACACACAACAGACAAAATTAGAAGCATGCTACAGCAAAGTAGCAAAATTTGCTACAAATCTCTCATATAGGACTCACCACTGTCTTGCCTTGAAACAGCTACACTGGTTAGAACTACCACAACGCTTACTGTACAGCCAGCTACTCACTTATGACCCATAATTTTATCTACAACTCCAATAATTAACCCTCCCTAAAATATCCTGCAGTGGTATTTGTGATGACCCTCCACTGGACCAGTGATCAAGATACCTCTATCCTCACCACTGACACCTTTGGTGGGAGTGTTAATTGGCAAGAAAACAGGGACACACACAGTATTTCGAGATGATGCAGCTCTCTGCATCAAGTGCAATTTACCTTAAGAGCGCACAGAGACCACAGTCAATCCAGGACTGTTTTCTCCCTCTTCCTCCAGATCCCCAGTAAGACTCCCCACTGGCACAGTTGAGATCTCAGCTGAGAGACCAAGCCAAGACCCCCAACACCCTCTCTGTCCAACCAGTGCTTTGTGTCCCTGCCCAAGTAACTGACATACATGCACAATCTTTGAGGCTTGATTTACACACACACATACACACCAGGAAAAGGCTAGCACAGGTTTATTAGCTATGCCCCCTTCTGCCCAGACTATAAGGTAGTTTTAACTGCCACCAGTCACTCCTGCCAGCTACCTTAAGGCTATTCCAAGAGTACCCAATATACTGAGTAATATTAACATTAATACAAATTGTAGTTTGACCAAGAGCAAGGCTATTAGGAGTGGCCCACACAGTGTCACCAAATAAATATGCAAGTACACTCAAAACTTAAATATCTCTACACAGATCAACCACAATGAAAGGTTTAAAAATATTCAATAATGAATAATAACAGGACAAAACAATACTAAATATATATTCACAGTGACATCAGACTTCAAAATCGCAGGAACTATTTAAAATAACATTGCAGTATAGGCTCACACAAATAAAGAAAAATACAATCTAAACTAAGCTTCACTGTATTCCTGACTGTATCTAAGAGAATTATACTATTAGAGCAAGGCAGATGCGGTGAATGTTGCTTCCTGTTATTGTTGTCAGGTCCAAGACAGAATGCAGAATGCTCCATCTAAAATAATGTCTAAAATATTACTGCTGGGATAGGTTGCAGAATGACATAATTTTGGGTCATCTGACTTCTATTTCCCAGGCCAAAACCTCCATTGCTGGCAGCTGGTAGCATTTAGCATCTACATGTAAACATACTCATACAAGGGCTTTTGCTCAGATCTTTGGCAGATGCTGGAAATCATAAAACAATTGCATTCCTTCATGCTTCCAAAGTTGCAATTAGTTCACCCTAAAGACAATGCAGAAAGCTTCCTAGTACAGACTTTGCATCTGAAGCTGCACTGCATCATCTTTATGAAGTAGCCTATAAAGTAATTTAATTTCAGATATTTTTCTAAAGTTTGCTGGACTGTGGTTAACTTAGCGTATTCCAGCTTCCACTGTTAACATATATACATTTAAACAGTTATAATAGTGTATGTCCATTTCTGTTCTCTCCCAGTAGGGTACACTGTGGATACATTTTGAACACAGCAATTTACAAATACCTTTTCAGCACAAACGTCTGTAAAAAGCAGTTTGATATACACATGACATACAGTTCTAATGCATTTGTAGCACAAGCATCTTGTATAGATTAGTTTGATATTTACAAATGACATATAATTATTTACAAAATTCCAGCTAGCTGTCACATTATCCACCATGCAGAGAGTTACTCTCCAGTGGCAAGACTTCTTCTGGCCACTACAAAGTAACAAACTCAAACAATGCTGAAGGAGTTGTTCTCTGTTCCAGTTGTGCCACCAAACTTCCACTAAAACAAATATATAATTAAAACAACACCTAACTCATGGCTGTACCTATGTACCTCACCTGGATAATGTCAGTCCTCAAGATGATTCCATGTCAATAAGATATCTGGCTTATAGCCACCTTAAGCACAAACCACAAACTGCCTGCACAGTAGTACTCTCAATTGCTTCCATTTCTCCACAAATTTCTACTTTTTTTCTCCAGTTTCCATAAATTCCAATTTTTCCTTCTCATCTCCACCATCTCTCTCCACTTCCTGACTATTCCCTCTTATTCCCCTCATCTACCTCCTTTTTTCCAGTGATAAGATCAAATGATATCAATGTAATGTTGGATAAATTGAATACCAGTGTCAAAAGATCATTATATTAATATCATGTTACCTTAGAATTCTATGTATTAGACCATTACACTATATTGTTTCTATGCCCAATGTAGTGTTTCAGTAGAACTTTATGTATTAGATCATTATTATATGCTGTCTTTTGCTTTACTGTAGTGATTTCCTTAGACCTCTTTTTCTTAGGTACTGTCAGTATGTAATTTTTCTTATTGTTTTAAGTTTTTCGCCACAGGCCTTCACTGAAAAGTGACTATTCTTGCTCAGTCCAAGTAAACAAAATAATTCGATAACTGAATGGATATTTGTTGCAGAGAATTTTACATAGGGCAAGCATCTCATATAAATAATTCAGGGGGATTTCTCACAGGATTCCCTAAAACTAAAATAATTGCCTGTAAGGGTAACCATTAGATAAGTTAGAAAGAAATGAATGACAGTTCACCAAAACAGGATATAGCATTCAGGACTCACTAAAAATGAGATGAGAACATGGATATATATTTGTAAATTTAAAGCTTTGTTTCATACGCAGAAGGAAGTAAACAAGCCCTCTCTGACAAAACAACTGCTAGTATGAATCATTTCAAATCTGAAATGCTTTGTTAGTTACATCTTGTTTGCAGTTTGTTCTGACCCTATTGTAAGGAAGAGAAGGCTGATGATAAGATAATGTTGCCAATTAGATCAATAAGTTTGGATGATGACTTTTATGATTTTGTAACGTGTATGTTATTGTATTTATATTATTTTTAAATGATAGCTTTTTATGACATTGTAATTGTATGTTATTCTTTTTACAGTCTAATGCAGGCATCGGTTAGAAAGGTTTATTGTGCTGAACTTCTTAAGCACGGTCTGTATTCTTAGCATTTGTGGAAAGTTTGTCAGTTCTAGAACAAATGTATGTACTGTACATGCTTGCACAATTTAAATGAAATTCTAGTTGTAAGCACTATTGTAAGGGAACAAACTGGTATGCTAACTCATGGATGGAAAACAGCAATAAATAATGTTTATATTATGCAGTCTGATATCCCCAAACCACTTCCTTCACTGTGGTGTCCTTCTCTTGTAACCATTATGAGGTCTAGCTCTGCATGTCAATCTGTTTGTTCAGAAGAGTGTTTTGGCAAGCTGCCTAAAACCCAGGAGTGATTTTATAATTCCATTCCATAATGATGACAAAACAGACAATATTCCTAGCCTCTTGCTGTGTTCTCATGTCAGGCAGCTGTGAAGCCATTTGTCATACCATGTATTAAATGTGCCACAAAGTCTGCAGTCCCAGAAATGTATTTATTTATGTATTTACTTTGGATATTGGGTAAGTCCAGATGGGTAGATTATTTACAGAGGACATCTGGGGTTAAAAACCACTTGAACACGAGTAGTAATAAAAATATGCACTGTTACATACACAAAGCTACTGTCTTAGGAAATAATAGCCATGATGAATATAAGCTAGATAATTTTTTTGTTAGTATGCAGTAGATTAATGACCAGTTTCTAAAAATAAGTAGACATGATAGAGAACAGAAAGAAAATGTCGCCAGTACATCTGTACATACTTCTAAATGAGTATGTGCAAAAACAGCAACTAGAAAGTTTAAAATCGCAAATGGCTCAGTTAGCAAAAAGCCAGAAATCTGACAAATAAATGAGATCTAGAGTACAGTGGTAACAATATCAACCTGCATGTTTCTGATGAAAAACACAACCTGAAAAGTCAGGTGTGCTGTTTTCTCTAGTATCTCTATATATAATATAATTAATACTATGGTCACTGTGCCTTGACGGAAAGCAGAATCCCATTTGCACTGACCACATTCAAATGAGGTAAAATTCAACAGTGTGTATAATCTGTTCCTAAATAACTAGGTCATTGCTAGTGATAATAAATAAAATCAGTTCTGTATACCAAATGATTGCGCTACTTCCCAAACGGTTGACATTTACTCACAACCAATACATACTCTTTTCACAGGTTATGCCATCTGAAAAAAAGGTGCCAGCAAGATAAAAATCGGGAAAGACAAGCATAACTCTTGTCTGTTATTGGATTCTGATCATAAACTCTAGGTATAAACGCATCCCCAATTAGGAGTGTGGATATGATCACAAACTGTCACATATGCTATCTTACTGCATGCCAACAGCAGAAATTCTAGTGGTAGTAATAGCAGAGTAGTCTGTGAACTCCACAGTATTTTATTTCACTGTTCTGGTAAAATGTATATCCAGTTACAGGTTCTGTAGTCATTGTCAACATAATTGTTTTAGTGAGACGGTTTTCCTTTCAGCTGTTAGCTGGTACTGTGCACTGTGGTTTCCTTTTATCTTATGTTATTACTGCAGCTTGTTGCTATGCATTACACTGTTGACAGATTCTGCTGATTAGGACCATTTTAGTTCTGCTGTTAGTTTTTTTTTTTTTTTGTTACAGGACAGCATTTGCAACTAGTATACTTAAATATTCAAGACCCAAATTTCCCAATTAAGCTTTACTTAACGAGGCAGTACATAAATATTATATGCTGCTGATTTGTTTTTAGAAAGCCAAGATGACATATAAACATAAGTGATGTGTAAACAGTTAAAAAAGATTTAATGGTATTAAAAAGGTCTTGCTGTAACCTTCAAGGAGTGAGGCAATAATGCTAGTTAATGAGAAGCTAAGCCAGTCTAACAGGAGCACATTCACAATTCACATGGACATAGCTGTAAGCTCATTTTAATACAATGGAGGACCTTTAATACAGGTGCATTACATGCACCAAGCCTTGATTGGCCTTCCTTTATTCTCTCAAAATTTGTACTTCCTTATGATTTTTAACAGTGAAGGACATCCTGTCCTTTTGAGAGGTATTTTAATGTAGTGGTGAAATCTGTCATTGAGAGATCCAACCCGATAAGAGAAAAAAATGCTAAGTTATTGCTCACATGGTGATGCTGTGTTTTTTTGTGATATTTGGAGAATTCTTGCCTATGATGACCTACAGTATATATTACTCCCAGTGTGTCTGCATTTAGTTGCATTGATTATAGGGTCCCTTCTGCCATACTGACTCCCCATATTAAACAATAATAACATTTTATGTCCATTTTAGAACACTCTTGAAAAATGGTACAAGTCATGTCTTTAGGACAACTCCTCACCATAAAAATGCTAATAATTGAGAAGAGCTGCAATGTTACTTGAGATCATGCTACTTGACACTACTAAAAGGATGTCACGGACAGGTACACCCTTCTCAACCCTACAAGGAGCATGCCACTACTTATTCTGGTGAGAAAGGTACACACTGGAGCTTCAAACAGCCTGTATAACAGCTACGGCTGCTTTGGTTTTTAGGTGGTATAAGGAAATCATGGAACTGGACATTCAATCTTAATGCAAGAATAAATAAAGTATTAAGTACTTCAGACAGACAAGAAATGCATTAGCATTAAACAAAGGTCTCAAAGCTGTTTAGGAAGAAAAGGGCAGAAGAGAAAAAATGCATACTATTTCCTATAAATTACATTCAGCTTTGGCAAGCTACTCAAAAATAAACTAAGAATTTAAAACATTATATGGCTTAGTGAATATGCAGCATGATATGCCAGCTACTGGATATCACAAACTGTTGCATAATTTCCTTTACTATTTGTATTTTCCCATAGTCAAAATAGAAAATATTGAGAAGTTCTCAACCCCTGTCTGTTATACATAAGTATTATTTGCACCCCTTGCATCCTAAACAAGGAAACCTCACATCTTGGATTATACAAGCTACTAAAAGGCAAAGTGAGTCTCCTTCTGACTGGGTTATTCTAAGCTAAGCATTTAAGTGAGGATCCAATCCTTCCATAATGCTGGCATCTATAGTATGCTCCCCAAAACAGGCGAAGACCTAATATTAATAGAAAATTACTGCCTCATTTTAGAGGTCGTGTTTTGTCTTAATTCAGCTACTACTTCAATACCTTACCCACCCAACAAAAGCAATTTTTATGAAAAAGACTAATCTGCAATCACTTACGTGTCCTAGTCATGCTCTCCTTATCAGGATAGACTTAAACAAAGCTTCCAGTTGCATTAGGTGGTACAACTTAGGGTAAATGTTTGACAAATGTGGTTTCCTTATTCTGTAATTAAACTATTACAGCTATATATAATCTTCTTGCTACTGCATTGACCAACACTGTAATCTCAGTTCTATCACCGATTTTATTTACTTGTTTATTTAGTATTAATTTAAATTTGTTAGCTGGGGTAGAGTTCTGATCCACGAGGACATTTCAGACATAGCCTGGAAAAAAACGAATAAATCAAAGTAAAAATAAAAATTAGTGGTAAGTAAATTTCATAAAACAAGTACATGGGCAGTAAAATAATGCAGTTTTGAATATACAGTATAATACATACATACAAAAAGCGTGTCAAACTCTTTAGTACTATAAGGAACATTGGTATAGCCATGCAGAAGAAATGAAAAAGAAAAAGAAGAAATACAATGAGAAATGAAGGAAAAGAGTGACAAACCAAAGAGTGAAGCCAAGGAAAGCGAACGGAAATTAATAAAGCAGAATAAGAATAAAATACGAGCAAAGGAAAGATGAGCTAGAGTAAGCAAAAAAGAACATATTTAAGGAATGATCTGTAAAATCAACAGATGTCAAGTTTTAAATGGTACAAGGAAGGGATGTCCCTTGTTCCCATCATATTCCTACTGGCAAAAGAACCATAGAACTTGCAGCACACACCATTAAGAACCAGACAACCTTATACACTATTAAGAATAAGACAGCCTTAACAGGCTAGGACCCTGCATTTACAGATGACTGCCTCTTGTTAACCCACATAAGAAACGAGACAAAGATGTTAAAAAACACATAGCTGATCCTTCTAAATTTCTAAAAAAAAGCTCTGGTTTAAAACTGAATGCCAGCAAAGCAGAAATGCTTGTAGTAACCAAACCTGCAATGGCAATGGCATATCACAATTCCAACCCGTTATTGCCCTGTTATTTGTACAACCTGACCTCTAGAGCTATATTCATCTCCCCTTGTGGATGCTACAATTAAATCTTCAGCCTGTATGGGATGAATTGGTATTGTCAGTAAACATACTTGGAGGACACTGTTACTGGAACAGCCAATGCTTAAAACAATCTTGCTTTTCTCCAGTCATTGCTACCTTGCAAAATGTCTCCCTATTTTTGGCTCTCACACATTAGTTTGCAAAATGCAAAGCCTAACTCTCGAATTCACATAGACCAGCCACATGATGATAACCTCAATGAAACCTGACAGCAGTTTTAACTTCTGAAAGTGGCTTGTGTTTCCTAACCTGAAAATGTAAATTTGTTTGCTCAGGACATCATGATACAACACACCCTTTTCATGCCATAATGGGATTCTACATTGCTTACCAAACTAGAGGCACAGCTCTTAACTAACTCATCCCACCTAACTATATCCTAATTCAGTAGATACCTGTCATATCACTTTAGCAAGCAGAGGTATTGCTTTGACATACTAAGGCACTAAACAGGCTGTGGAAAGTTACTGCACTGATTCTAGGCAGCCATATTTTGTATCTGAGCACTCTATGGTCTAAATATAGATACATATAAACTGGATTGGGGTAAGCAGAATAAACAAAGATATTTTATACTTTTAGGATTTCTTCAAGTAACTGAGGGTCATATTACACTGACCTGTTTTGAATACTGCTCAAATAGATTCCACCTAAAGAGACACGAGTTAAGGAGGTTTATACAGCTCAGATGATTTTACTATGAAATGCTGGCTTCCTGAAAGTCAATGTAACAATAGAATGAAAAAAAAAAAGAAATGCCCAAATCCAAAAGGACAAAAACCTCCCTTTTTCTTGTTTCACGCAGGGGAGGAGCAAGCCCTCTGCATCCCCTGATGTGGAGAGAAGTCCGCCCCCCCCATCTTATATACTGATTCCACAGTCACAGCAGCTCAAAGAAGGGGGAAATTTCTCTAAACATGTGAATCATTGCTGGTGCACAATTAGAAATCGCACTGTCAATGATTTCCTGTGGAGAAAAAGAGTTTGGTGCTGTGCTGTTCATCTTTTTTTTTTCTTTTTCTTTTTTTTGTGGACTACTGATGCTTGAGCAATTTCACCCTGTCCATGTGTAGGAAAGTCATCTTGGATATACATGTTACCCTACACTAGTCAGTGTTTGATATCATACTAGGCATAATGCCAGTACGTCTGGGTATGTATTCTCATTAAAGCATCAAGTCTTTATTTATATATTATGAAGAAATAAGACCCTTCACATTCAAGAGTTGGTTATGACACACTTAGGTAAATATAACTTGGATGCATCACCATTGCAGGGATATTTCACAGCATCCATTCTCTTGAATGTTTGATGAGATTGTTTAAGCACCCTATCTTTGTTTATTTTTTTATCCTTATATTTTTAGCCCCCATGCCTGTAGAACACTGAGCCTTTTCCCAATCAGACTCGAGCTTATTTTTTCCCTTTTACTGGTGGTCTACCCAGCTATACTTGGTTGAGAACCATCTGGGGCTCAACTGCAACTATGAGGAATCCTGACACTACTAGACAATTTATAAGAAATGTTATTCCTGACTGTAAGGGCAATAGCTGAGAAGCCTAAAAAGGTGCAATATTCTGCATGGCACTGAGGAAGAATCCCTGTAGGTATTTAATGTCTTTACTTGTCTTCTAAAAGAAAAAGACACAGTGGCATCAACTGAAGAGAAATGTAGTTACTACAGTGAGCCTATAAAAAGATCTGCTATTTATCTTCTGTATTTTTAATGGTACAAGGTCCTATAGAGAGTATAAATGCTTATGCTGTTAGGTTTAAGAATTGAAAAAAAAGTTGTGGATTTGTTGAAGTGCATGGTGCATTAATAAGATACAGAATAGCTTATAGTAAAAGAAGTTACCAAACAAGGGGCAGACCTGAATATATCAAAAGATTTGATACATGCAGAGCAAATGAAACTACAAGTACAGAATAAAAGAATTAGCTGAATTAATGGATGAGTAGGAGACAAAATGTAAGTCAAATAGAATGGCAAAATGAGAAACAGGGTGAGCATGCATGGTGTTGCAGTGCAGAAGATACAGAGCAACTAGGGACATTCTCCAATGTGGTGGCCCAATCTTCATTTTAAAAGGAAAAAAAGGGTCCTCTCTGTAACTCTGCCATTCCAAACTAGATCCCTGCCCTCTCAGCTCTTCATTGTAAGAGCAGGAAAATGCAACTCAGTGGACAATGCTCAGCTTTGCTATTAATTCAAATAGCAAAGAGATCATTCATTAAAAAAGAGTATCATATCCTTTATCTATAATGTGATTGCAGTAGAAATGATGATGGAAATTGATATCATTGTAATACAGTAATAATAAACAGATAAATTAGTGGGAGGCCTTGAGTTAAGTCATCCATGACGACATAAATAATAAGTACAAAAGAGAAAACAGATTAATGCATTCATTTCCATAGATTAGGAATCTGTACCCTTAATATTGTTTTATGAGTCCCATCTGTTCTGGCAACAATGTTCACACTTGCTACATGTCTTATTTTAAACTTCAAAGATACTGCTAAAACTTTTATCGCACTCTGCCTTGTATTCTCCTGTTCTGTTAAGAACAGAATGAAGGACTGCTGGAAAACCACACGTTGTAGAGCCCAAAGAAATAATTGGGAGATATCTAACTTTTATAAAAACATCTTTATAGTCTCTAAAATTGAAAAATTTAGTGATGAGATGTTATGAGTTGGTGAGGGTCAGGGAACAGCCTTGAAGCTTAATGATTCTCTTCAATAATATGTGCAGATGACTTTTCAGAGATCCAACCATTTCTGAGAAAAGTTTTTAAATGAAAAAAATATGAAATTGGTCTTCTTATTCCTTGGACAGACCAGGGACTAAAAATTCTATTCATTCTCAAAATCCTTTGTAAGCCTTAATTTAATTTTTTTCAAGTTTTTTGATTCTTGACTGAAATCTGTTTTGTTCTTAATAATAATAATAATAACAACAATAACAATAATAATAACAAAAATAATAATCAGTATAATAAGTTGCTTGCTAACTGGGGTGGTGGACTGATCCATATGAACCTGTTTCAGCCACTGCCTAGGAGCAATGTCTTTGTCTGGTTTTGTAAGCTGAGGGAATCAAAACCCTGCAGTACTGGGAAATGAAGGAACAGATAATAGCATGTAGCCTTAAACATTTGCAGTAGCTGCTAGACCATATGTAATTCTGTACATCTGGTTTATAAATATCCTTTTTTTGGATAGTCCTCTGTTCACTATCAGGGTCTATCAACCTGGTCACTCTATTGACCTGTTTATTTCCTGAGACCCATTTATTACATTGGAACAAGATCTGTGAAATGCAGGAGTGGGAGTCATCATGTGTGTGTTAAGGATTAAGGTTTTCTTTCTAAGCTCTAGCATCCACTGCATATAGCTGTGCCATTCAGGGGATTGGTGTACAATGTGCCATCATGATGGACATACATGGCTCCTCACGTATGCAATCAAATGGCTCTTCCCCTGCCCCTTGTAGACAGAACCTCTTTATGATCGCCAGTTTACACTGTGGATTGAAACATTAAGATTGTGTCCAGGTGCAAATGCCCCCCTCCCTTGAAAAGAGGTAAACAGGCTACATCTCATTACTCCTCTCCCCCCCCCGACCTAGCTTCAACAGATGATTAATCCCCTATAAAAACTGGGTAACCTCCGTCACAGTCAGGGCTTTATTCCTCTGTACAAATAAAGCTGGCATGCCTCATTTGTAGATGTCAGTGATTCTACTTTCAGAGCATTGAACATCATTTTTCCCTTCATTCTGTGTGAAGTATCTCAGTGCTAAGGACTGCTAATATTTCTTTTATTTCTGCTAGCTGTTTCATAAAAGTGATCTTTCCAAAAGAGGAGTAGCAGGGATAACTAAATTATTTTTCAGTTTGTCACTTCTGGGTTCTTGCTTTTTGACAGGAGGGGTCTTTTAGCTGTTAAGCAATGCACATGTTGGTGCTTGCTCAGCTGGAGAGGGAGTAAGTTAACAGTGAGATAAGATCTGGCTTATGTCTGTTATAATGTTTTCAGTGGTCATGCTAACAAGATAGATTAGGATCAGGTCATCAATCATAACATACTCATGTGTTCAGGAAGTGGATGCCAATAAATTCACCTCAACATGCACTCAAAAAGAAGTTCAGGAGTGAAGTTACTATGAAAACCAATCCCAACTGTGGTTGATCCACATATCATAAAGTGCACAATCAATGTACCCCTAATTCAATAAATCTAAGAAAGCATCATCCAACTTCCTGAAACTTTTTCTGACAAAATCTTTGTTCATTATATTATATTAAATTCATTTTTTTTGTATTGGACAAAGTTGATTAAACGCCTTTCACCAACAGTTTTATTAATTTTTTAGAATATAAGGAAATCAGATGGCAAATTGCCTTGAGAACAGATCATAAATTAGGGTTGAATGAAGTTTAGTGCTTCTTGTCTTGAAAGAAGCTTGTGATTTTAAACTAACTATATTGCTGGTATTTTTAGTTAGTGACCTTTTTTTAAAAAAGTGAATAATTATTAAAAGGCTGTACTATTTTAATTTTTATAGTATTTAAACCTGTGGAATATTATACATGTATTCATCTGACGAAGTCATATGGTTGACGAAAACGTGTATTCAGTCTGTGGCATTAATAAAATCATTTTGGAGTAACTTGGATTTTGAAACCTTATTGTGAGCTGTTTAAACTTCATTTTTTGCCTGCTGGTGGTTACTGCATACCGGACCTTTGTTCTTGTGCTTGTGGTTGAATGAAGTTATTAATATCAAATGCATTTTAAAAAGTAAGTTTATGTAGGGTATGATTTTAAGAACACTTACATTGCTTTAAAAAGTTATAGCTATTTAATAAGTTAATTAGCCAATTAGTAATTTTCATTTGATGACGCTATTTATTTGAATGTGTATTTGATATATTTCTAATGGGCTTAGTCTGTTATTGTAATTTGTTCAGATGAAGTTCTTATGAATTAAAGGACAAATGCACTTAACTTATTTGGGTATTGAGTGGGGATTTCTTGCTGGTTGGGCATTGTTTGTGTATTATTGTTTTATTTATGAGTTGATGGAGGTTCAGATCCTTGGTTTGGAGGTTTGTTTAGCTATTCATCCAGTGAAGGTATAACTGATACTTTATCTGTGGAGTAGTTGATTATGTAGAATTCCAGGCATAGATCTCCACACAGGAGTCTAGAAGAGAAAGATAGGGTCTCTAGGCTGTCTTGGAAGCTAAGGGATTTACACCAGTAATATTTTTCGTCAGGTGCCTTTGGGCCTTACAAGTTGCATGATATGTCAGGGTACAGGCTGAAAGTGCAGAGTACTCAATAATTAGACTAATTAGGGCAGAATACAGAGAGACAGTTGTATCCTTTGACATAGATTAAAAAACAAGTAATCTCCATGGTAACCTTAATGATTCAAACAAACCACTAAATAAGTATAGTGGGTCCAAAACAAAACAGTGTAAGAAACTTTTCTGTGTGGAAGATTTTCAATTCATATACATTTAGTAGTAGTAGAAGTAGTGAACTTAAACTTGTCCTAAGTCAAAAAATAATAAAAAATATAATTTGAAATATTATACAGAATTACTAAGTATTGAAAAGTAATCCATGGTATTTAAAACCTACTGGAAGAATAAAATAAAATAAAATTAGATAAAATAAAATTAGTCATGTAAACAAAATTAGTCATGTAAACAATGTGGCAATTTTGTAAGTTCTAGTACACTTTTAAGCGAACAGTAATAGTTTAGTCCAGGCTTCCTGAAAGAGTTTAGCTTTAATTGCCACGAGTTCACATTTTCCCAGCATATTCAGGGTGCCTCCTTCAAGATCACCCATGTCTATGCAATCTGGTATCTGGAACTTAAAACCTTTGTGTCTTTTATTCAGAGCAAAGTGTTTGGCTAGTGCATTATTTTTACATAGAGTGGATTTCTGCCAGATGACATAAAATCCTAAGCTTATGTTTATTTAAAGTCTTTCCTGCATGAAATGCATCACATTCATTGCACTGTGCCCTGTAAATTACTTTTGTAATGATTTTCTTTAAATAAGGGCAATAAAACCTATCACCTTGTTGTATAAATATACATGTGCAATTAGCTTCACATCTTTTAGTGTTTCTCTCATGTACTCTAGGTTTAAATTTAACAAAACTTCTAATGTTCCTGGCCTTCCTGTAAACAAAGGATGGGGCTTCACCTAAGATTTTAATCAGATAAGGGTTTCCTGTGACAATGGCCCAGTTTTCTTTAATAACATTTTTGATACTGTGATAATCCAAAGTGTATGTCAGGATGCAGTTATTTTTGCATTTGCTATTCTCAGTGGAATTTCTTAACATTCTCCTACTGGGGAGGTTGAGTGAAGGTGCGTCAGTCCT
Source organism: Protopterus annectens (assembly GCF_019279795.1). Taxonomy (NCBI): domain Eukaryota; kingdom Metazoa; phylum Chordata; order Ceratodontiformes; family Protopteridae; genus Protopterus; species Protopterus annectens. Next base: position 1,880,326,496 of record NC_056735.1, on the reverse strand, counting down.
TTTTAGTTCTATAATGGGTTCCAGGATGCTTTTAACATCTGACTTTCGTAGTCTCACTAGGAAATCATTCTCTAAGTTGTTCAATGTTTCTCAAAAATGGTTCCATCTCAGTGATAATTCTAGCTAATCTATAGCACTGGGACTTCACCACAGTATACTTGGTTTTTGCAGGATGCCGACTTTGTGTAGTAGTAAGTTAACCCTCATTGGTTTTCTGTATAAATCAGTGGTGATTCTTTTATTGTTAGTGTCCTTGGAAATCTGCATATCTAAGAAAGTGGTTGAAGTATAGCTATGGGAAGAGGTAAACTTCAGGAAGGGGGTTGTTTGATTGAGGTAAGTGATAAAATCTCCAAGCTGCAAGGTGTCACCTTCCCACACAATAAAAATATGATCAATAAAGCACAAATAGCATGTGATATACTGCATGTAGTCTGTGTTGTTTAACACAAAGTCCTCCTCCCACTTGCCCAGGGCTATGTTAGCTATACTGGGAGCCATGGCAGCCCCCATTGCTATACCATTTTTTGTTTGCAGTGTTTGCCATTGAAGATGAAGAAATTAAAGTCCAGTACAAGATTAATGAGCTTGCTTAACCTTTGCAGCTGTGCTTGTGTACTTTGATTATTTTTCTTAAAAGATTTGATAGCTGCTGTTATACAGTAATTGTGAGGGAGCACTGTGTACAAGAATTCTACATCGATAGTTAATAAAAATACTGTCAGCTTCCATTGTAATGTTTTTTATTTTCCTCAAAAAATCCATTGAATCTCTTATGTATAACTTATCTTTTCTACTAAAGGTTTTAGCAAGTAATCAAGGTAAGTGGCCGTGGCTTCAGTAAGGGAACCTCCACTTGCTACCACCGATCGATAAGATGGGTCTTCTTTGACCTACATTAGATACCTTCGGGAACCAGTTGTGCTAGACAGATAAATTTGTTAACTACTGCTGCAACATGGTTGTTAAAAGTAAGGAACCTGTCAACCCTTGTTCCAAGATCTCTGACTAGCATGTCTGTATGGAGTGAGGTACAGGCTAATCTGTAAATTGCAGACAAGGGGTATTCTCAAAGGTAACAATACTATGCTTTTTTGCATTTAGCTTGTCTCCTTTCTCTGCACACTATGGTTTGTAAGGACAAGTTATTGTTGAAGCATATCTATATATTGGGGGAATGGGCAATAACACCCAGCTTAAATGTTATATATGTACATTATGTATATTTGTATTATGCAAAAAATGAGTCCATGTGTGTGTATATGTGGCTGTTGCTATGTTTATCTACCTATATTAAATGGGTCTCATGACATTAGTCAAAACTTCAGGAGGAAAGTACATAGTAGTAAGTCAATGTTTAAAACAGATATTGACAGAATCAATAGTATAACAGTGAGGGATACATTCTCTTTCCCCACTGTAGTGTGATCTCATAGTATATGGAACTAGCAGAAGGTGTGGGGGCTTATCCTCCCCTGCAAAAACATTGTTTTATGATGTGTTGTTAAGTTTCTTTCAACTGGTGCCGAGACCACAGGTCTTTATAAAAATAATGCAGTTTATTATATACAAGCTATAAAAAGGTAAGTTCTTCCTAGCAAAACAATAATTCCTGTGGTTTGAATGCACAAGTCATAGATTTAAACCATTCTTGTACTGCTGGGATACAAATGCTATTGTTATCTCTCTTTCTGGATTCCTCTGGCAGGAATAAATTTGAGTTTTGCTCCAAGGCCTTCCTTCACTATGTTTGATTCTCTATCTCAAAGCCACTGCTCTGGGTACCAAGTCTTGTTCTACAAAAGGTACTGTAAATCCTGTCTGATTGTGATTGTCTCAGTTCTCTCTCAGTCCTCATGCTATATTACATTCAATAGCTCCTTAAGCAAGCACGCTGTTACTATTACAACCAGGTATCTTTCTGTTCTTAAAGAAGCATGTACAACCTAACACCAACACCAACTTTCCCTAACAGCCAATACTCTCAAATCAACCCTCGCACACTTCTAATCTCTCCTTACCTATTTCTAGTCTCTCCCTCCAACCTCTTTATGATCAATATATATCCTAATGTTTCATTTTCCACTTGTATATACCCTAGAGCTCCCTGCACTCTGGATCTACTCTACTTTTTCCTTATTTTTTCGATACACTACTTCTGGATGGTGACATCCACCCCAACCCTGGACCACCCACCTCTACCTCTCACAAACAAACGCCTTCTACCTCATCCACTCAGACACTGCCCCAAATCCACACTCCAGAACCTAAATCCCTTACTATTTTCTCTCTGAATACCCAAAGCATTGTTAACAAAACTACAGAATTGCACTCATGGATCTACCTCAACTCTCCCCATATCTTAACGCTCTCAGAAACATGGTTAAAACCTCACATCTCTAACTCAGAAATCCTTCTCCCAGGCTACAATATATTTCATGCAGACAGAGCAAATAAGAGAGGTGGGGGTGTTGCCATCCTCTACTCAGACCAGCTTACTCACTCTCATCTTCCATACCCAGCTTTTCTCCTGAAGAGATCCTGATTGTTAATTGTCATCTTAACCCCTATAAAAAGTTTGCCATTACATCCATCTATATCACCACAGGTGACAATATCCCTATTCTTGAAAACATTCCCTCCTGGCTCACCAAAAATGTTTCCCACAAAATCATTATACTTGGTGATGTTAACATAGATTGAGCTTTACTTTCTTCTTCATCTCCTACTCATAGTCTTAATCTGTATGGTGTCCACCAACTAATATCTTCCCCTACCAGGACTAACAGAAGCCCTATTTCAGGATCAATAATAGACTGGATCTTTACTTCTGATCCAAGTCTCTAACATAACCCCAGCATTCTCTCTAAATCAATAAGTGACCATTCCCCTATCTATATCCACAGATACTCCCAACACTTACCCAAAGAACACCTTTACGGAGAATGTCGCAATCTGACTCATTTCAATCCAGACAAGTTCAAATGTACCTTGTCCAACATAAACTGGACCTTCCTAAATAACCTCACCCTTAATGATGCTGTAGCTACTTTCAACAAGATATTTTTAGATGTACTAAACTCCATGGCACCTTTTAGAAAAATCAGGGTGAAACCAAATTGTGCCCTCTGGCTAACTAAGCAAACATGCCTTATTATGCATCAGAGGGATGCTGCCTGGAAAACTTGGGCCAAAAATAAAACTCCTCCCTTGCTCCAACATTACAAAGAACTTAGAAACGTAAAAAATTAGTCATCAAAGATAAAAAAAAAAAAAAACTTTCTTTGCCACCAACCAACACAGCCTACATAAAAACCCAAACAAATGTTGGTCTACTGTAAATAAAATCGTCTACCCAGGTAACCCTCCTACCCCCCAACACATGCCGTCTTAATACTGCCTCAGAGACTGCTGCTATATTAAATAATTACTTTATAGAAACAATTCAAAGACTAACTCAAAATAGTTCCACAGCATCTTCTCTGCCTTCACATCCCAGTCCTTCTTCCTCCAATACCTTCTCTGTACAACCAGTTCCTACTGCCTTCATCAAATCCCAAATGAATAAACTCAAGCCCTGCTCTCCCTCTGCTGACAAACTACCTTCCTACTTTCTTAAAATTGCTTTCAATTCTGACACTTACCCTGTCTCTATTCTTATTAATCGATCTGTTATTGAAGCTCATGTCCCAGAAATATGGAAATTCTTCTACACAATCTATCTTCCCAAAGGAGGAAACTCCACTGACCCATCTATCATCCCATTGCTATACTATCCTCTCTGTCCAAAATTCTACAAAAATGTGTCCACACCCAGCTACTTAAACACCTGCTCAATAATAAGCTTCTTACTCCCACCCAGCATGGCTTTAGACCCTACCACAGCACATCCACAGCACTACTCTCATTCACTCAAACAGTAGCAGAAGCCCATGACAACAACCTACTTGTTTTCTGTTGATTCCTTGACCTCTCCAAAGCATTTGATACTGTCTCTCACTCTAAATTGATACCTAAACTTTATGACCCTCATCTGTCTACCCCCTCTATAAACTGGTTCTCTAGCTACTTATCTAATAGAAAACAATCCATACACTGGCAAACTGTGACCTCCCCATTTCTTCCTGTTAACACTGGTGTCCCCCAAGGATCTATTCTGTATCCCCTCTCGTTCAGTACTTTTACTAACAGCTTGTACTCTGCTACCAACCTCTCTATACTCTTACAATATGCCAATGACTCCACCCTTATTATCACTGCCCGCAGCATATCATAACTCCTTGGTCTTGCCTAAGACTCTTTTGCTTCAATCGAAACCTGGCTCACTGGTAATCAACTAATACTAAATCCTAAAAAAAACTTCTACTTTTACTTTTCCTTCCTAAAGCACTGGCACAACACAAATCCTTTTTCTCTATTATCTCCCTTAACAATACCATTATCACACTGGAACCCCATACTAAATTACTTGGTGTCACCATTGATGATGAACTTAAATTCCACTTACATATCCATCAGTGCATAAAACAAAAAAAAACACCAGAAAATTGGTCTCCTGTGTTGTAATCATAAATTGCTTTCACCCTCATCCAATCCCTCCCTAGCCCTGTCTGTCCTCTTACCCTGTCTTCTTTTTTTCAATTTTTTTTATTTTTCAAATACATTTGAATGAATTCCATAGTATTTATACATAACATCTTAAATAACTATGTACACTATTTACATTAGCCTGACACTATAACAGATCTTAATGCATACAGTTACTTTATAAGCATGTCCAATCCATTATCAGAGTGTCTGATCAATTATTGTACAGTGTCAATCAATGATAAGACCTTTCCCAAGAGTTGTTGATAAATGGCTTTGGATAAATTCTTATTTCTTTAATTTTAATTTCAAACGATGCTGTGGTCTTTAATAGGCTGTAGAAGTTTTCCAAAGTTGGTTTTGTGTTTGTATTCCATCTTCTTGTTATACACTTCCTTGAAATTGCAAGTATAGTCCATACTAGATACATGTTTGACCTATTCAAATGAGGACCTTCGTTCATATTTAATAATACAAGAGCTTTAGTTAAATCAAATGATTCATTAAACAAAGCTTGTATAAAGTTATTAATACCATTCCAAAATGGCTTAATTTTAACACAATCAAAGAAAATGTTGTTCCAATCTGCATTGTGTACTTGCTCACATTTCCAACATATTCTTTTTATGGAAGAACTAATTTTACTGGTTAAGAATGCTCTGTGCAAGCATTTCCAATTAAAAACTTTCCAGTATTGTGTAAAGGATGGATATTTTATCGATAATAAGATATTTGTTTTAATATCTTCAAACTCTATTGAATGTCTTTTTGTTATATATTCCAATATGAGGTTTTGGGTGTTGTTTTATAGCTTATCAATATTTTGTAAATTTTGAAATACTGTTTCCCATGTCAAAGTCATGATATATGATTTCATATATGTATTTCATAAATGTAGGTATTTCTTTAAATGAAGAATTATTAATTATTATACTTAAATCTTGCAAATATGACATAGTACTCTATAAAGTTAGCCATCCCTGTTGTGGAATTTTGCATGTTGTTTTTGTTACTTGCATATGTAAAATGTTTAGTTTTTTGATACATTGGAGCCAACAAACAAATCCTTTCTGTTCCCAGGAATTAATAATTTCTCTATATATTTTATGTGGAAAGTTCTTTGTGACTATAAATGGTGTTAAAATATCAAATCATATTTTGAAATCTATATTTGCATTAATAATTTTCCTAAATGAGTCAATGTAATAATTAATCACACAAGTTTTAGTGGGTTTAGTTATGTTATATTGCATACTAATACATAATATGTGCCACGGCAAATTGTTTTATCTGTTATTTGAATTTTTTTTGTAAATCAGATTCATTAATTGATATTACAGTTAGTAATTCTTTCCAATTTGTAGAGTAATTTGGACTTATCCAATCTGAGATTGTTTTAGATATTGATGCTTTTATATGTGTTTCTATATCAGGAAAGTTTAATCCTCCCTGTTTCCATGGTCTGGTATGATGTATGAAAGCTATTATTCTGTTTCTTTTGGGAAGCTATAAACATTTTATTAGGCATGAATTTATTTCTTTAAGTATATTCCTTTCTGGTAACAGTTGTATTACCAAGGCTATATACAGGATCTTGGGAAGTAAAACATTTTTTTATTAACTGTAGTCTATCTTCAAATGTTAATATTATTTTGTTCCATTTTTCCACAGAGATTTTAATTGTAGTGATGATATTATTGTATTTTTGAGACTGATTCATTATTATCCTTGCATAATTCAATTCCTAGATATTTTAAGGTAGATTCTTGTTTCCCTATGATGAGATCCCCCTTAGTCTGCAGTTCTTTTTTTATTTAAAAATAAAAATTTTGATTTTGAGTTATTGAAATGGAGTCCTGAAGTCATGTGAAATTTGTCATTTAATATATCTAATTCTTCTAATGTTTCTTTTGTATTAGATAATGTTAGTAATATGTCATCAGCAAATAGCATTACTTTAGAATTGTATTACCCTGTCTTCTGTAGGCAGCTCCAGTATTTACTAACCTTAAGTCATCACTTATTTCCAAATTAGAGCAAACTTACAATAAGATAACTATATTTGCCTCCAATCTCCCCTATAAATCCCACCACTGCATTGCCCTTAAGTCATTACAATGGCCTGAATTCCCTAAACAACTTCTTCTTTCACAACTGCATATTACACACTCAGTTCCTTATAACCTCACTTCCTGTCCCTCCATCTTTAATACTTTATCTCAATATAACCCCCAATTCCAACTTCATACATTTGACAAACATCTTCTGGACATTTATAAACCATAAAAAATATTGGAAAGCCCCTTTATAAATACCCTGTAGCTCACACCTGGAACTCCCTTCCACTTAAGATAAGAAGTATCCCCCATAAGTTCCAGTTCAAACTAGAACTCAAACACTACCTACTAAAGACCTGGTCCTGCCCTTGTCAACCTCCAGACTGAAACTTAATTTGCTTTTTTTCTAATTCCATTATTGATTACTTTAATATCTATTCATTTTATTCTCTTTTCTTTCTTCTTCCTTCATAGGATTCCTAATACAATATATTTACATTTTTGGTTCTTGTAAATGCTTCTGCGTATTTGTCTTCTAAAACTACTGTAATACTGTACTGTATATTTTAGTTGATTCCATTATGTGTATAAGTTCTTGTCAACATACTATTGTAATTTTAGTCCTTTTCTTGAATGTTTGTAATTGTATTTGGAGCTTTTCTCCTCGGGTCTCCATTGAAAATGGGCCCTTGGCTCAGTAGGACCAACCCGGTTAACAAATGACAATAAATAAAATAAATGCATAAATAAATAAAGTACTTATTTTAAAGAAATATCACTCTTGTTTACAAAGGACTCTTCATAATGCTACATTAATATTACTTGACCAACTATTTACATCTTTTGTGGCATCTGTATTCTTCCATTAGTTGACACCCACCACAATAACCTACAGCTGACCACTCCACAACTTGAAGCTATGAGTTTCATAACTTTTAGAAGGTCTGTGTGCCTGAGAAGGCCTGTTTTGGTCTTCAAACTTAAATGGATGAAGAGATAAAGCCCAGTTACAAAGCTTTGTGTTCCCTTACTAATACTAATGTAACCAGACTCTGACATGGGCCATTACTAGAGTGAATTCTTTCCCCTAACAGAAAATATCTTATGGAATCAAGTGCCCTCTTTTGCACCCCTCATTATATTTTTCTTCTTTTTTTCTTATGATGCCTTTCATTGTAGCTCTCATATTTGATAGAGTTTTAAGTTAAGTTTGTATTTTGGACCGTGGTGTTGAATCACATTTGTTCTGCTAGGTGGTTCTGAAAATGTGTCCTTATTCTGTAACAGAAATACTTTATTTATTGTTTCTTTGGCTTGTCCATCTGAATTACAAGCACAAAGATCAGTTTTCTTTATGTATGATGCCAGTGCACAGAACCCCTCCAGGGGCAGCTCGTGCTATAGGACTGTAGGACTGCAGCCCCCCCACCTGTAGAAAGAAAAAAGAAAAGGATAAAAAAGAAATTGCTTGTCCCCCCACCTGTAGAAAGTAAAAAGAAAAAAAAAATGCGAGTCCCAGAACTCCACTCATGAGTGCTTGGAGTTCCTGGTACTCAGAACTCCAGAGATCTCCGCCCTGCCAGCCCAGAAGTCTGTGTGGTGATGACCGCACAGACCAGAAGGACACCGAACTGCATTGCCTACAGGCTGGAGGCTCCAGCCTACTCTTGTCTCGTGGGGAAACCAGTACAGCTTGTAGGCTGCTACGTAGGATAGACAGTTGATCAGGCTACTGCAGAGGATGGATTCAGGCTGCTACAGAGGATGAGGATTTTGATCTGCTGCCATGGAGGAGGAGGAATGGAGTTTGATCTGCTGCTATGGAGGTAGGGTGTGTGATGCAGGACTGATCTGGCTGCTACAGAGGATGAATGGTATGTGTGTGTGTGTGTGTGTGTGTGTGTGTATGTAAAATGCCCCAGTGGCTACATACTGGTGGCTAGAGAGAACACATGGTGGTGGGTAGAGAATACTCAGGCTTGAACCCTGTACCTTGGGTGCAGGCAGAAAGGGCCTGAATTCCCTACCCACCACCATCTGTAAAAAATGTGCAGTTTTTTGCATCCTATTTGTTCTGTTCCTCATAAAATCTGTAGTTTCTGTATGTTTGTTGTTCCTAGCAAAGTCAGTAGTGCAGTGGTGCACTGGTAGCATTGTTGCCTGACAGCTACATGTTCTCTGGTTTGATTCTTGGCTGGGGTGCTTTCTGTGTGGAGTCTGTATGTGTTCCCATCTTACAAAGACATGTGTCTGGAGTGTTTCTCCCTGCTCTGCTGAAAATTGGCTTTTGTTCCAAGTCAAACTTTCCTGGTTAACAAATGTTAAATAAAAATTACAGGCATTTGAATTTCAGACTTCATATTTTTCAGAAAGTACATGACCTTTTAATCTAGAAATTTTCTAAGTTTATAACATGGATATTTGAAATCTGTCCTTATTTTTGAGACTGTATTCCTCCATTATTGGCTTCATCCAGGTTGTTTTGTGCTAAGGTTGAGAGGTATGCTGAGAACTGAATTTACTGAATATGTTTGGGGGTTGTATTCCCCCATTACTGGCTTTGTCCATGTGTTTTTTGCTAAGAGGTTGAGAGGTATGGTGAGAACTGAATTCACTAAATATGTTGGGGGCTGTATTCCCCCATTATTGGCTTTGTTCAGGTGTTTTGTGCTAAGAGGTTGACAGCTATGGTGAGAACTGAATTCACTAAATGGTAGTCATTTAAGTTACACTCTTCCTCTCTTTCACAAAACAGCGGATTTGGCATAGCGGTATGTTGCTCTGACTGTTTTGCACAGGGTTCCCCTGAGTTCAAGACTTGGCAGTGAAATGTATGGTGGTAACACAGCATTTTATTGTAGCAACTTTCCAACATTATACAAGCAATGTTTAAAATGTGTCCCTGGTTTTTGGGCTTCGGTTTCCCCCCAATAAATTTTGTCTTTTTCCAGAATTCTTGTGCTGCAAAGTTCAGAGATACAGCGGAGTGTCGAGTAGATTTTACAAAGAGCTGAGAGCTGCAGGGGAACAAAAGTTTAATACTGCTTATGGTGAGTTGACTTGCATTGTTAATAGCACAACAGGCAGTGTACTTGCTTTTGATGCAGAAGGTTGTGGGTTCTACTCCCACAGTAGGTAGATGCATTGCTGATACTGTACTGTGTTGTAAATGGGGTGGATGCTGCAGTTCTTTTTGGTGAAGATACCTAGTAATTATGAACCTGTTATCAGTTTGCCATCCATTCTCTACTGCGATATTACTAGCTTATAATTTTTTTAATGCAACATGGGCAATTTATTCCTCAAGGGCAACAACCACTTTATTTGTAGATGAAACAATGACATATAAAGTTGTTTGCTAGCAGCAACCTCTTCATTAGTTACAGATTTCTTTAATATGGAATTATTTAGATGACTTTTACTTCTTCAGAGACTGTGCATATTTACTGATACTGGTGGACTGTAGAAGTTTGAGTAGACTTTTATGATGGAAATGTAAGTCTGAGTAGAATTTTATGATGGAAATGTTCTGAATTGGGCAGTTTTGTAGTTGTTGGTGCATGCATTTTGCTTCATTGTTTACTGGAAAAAAGTTCATAACAATACATTTAAAATGCCGTCTAACAACTGTACTGTATTGTACAAAGAATATAATTTAATACAATCAGGAAGGTGTATCAAAGAGCATGTGTATGTTTCGTGTTTAAGGGGCCTATGATTTGAAAAGAGCCCAAAGTTAATCTTTATCTGCCACTGGCAAAATGTATTTTCTTTGAATGTGGGTTTCAATGCTGTTTCAATGAATGTGAGTTTCAAGGGCAGAGAAGTTTTAATGCTAAGTCTATTTTCATTGTGAGACTGCATTGCTTTGTTTAGCAGATATCTGTTAGGGTTTGTGGTGTAAAATGCAAAATAAAACTTTCAAATGAAATCCAAAACATTGCAAAAGAAAAGCAGTATGCACATTACAATGTTTATGGTAAATGGGGCAAAATAACCAAGGAATGGGACATTGGAATGGCTCCAGGGGGGAGGCTCCATTCGACCATGATTTTGTGGGGGGGGGAAGGGTAGTAAACTCAGACAGCCCCGGCTGAACTATACCTCTCAACTGCCCAGATTTTTGCAGAATGAATAGATTTTTGCTTCTTATTTTTGGTTTGTTCCTCATATAATTTGTAGTTTTCTGGCAAATCATTTAGGAATGAAGTCACTAAATAATGACAGACACTGAGTTTCAGACGTTATAACCTTCAGAAAAATGTATGGTAAAGCAAGACCTGTTATTTTATCAACTGTCTTATGTTTATACAAGAGCAATTTCTAGTTTCCCCCAACATATTTATTTGGCCTTTTCCAGATTTCCTGCATTAAGAGGTTGAGAGGTACATGCAAATAAATCGCTTTATAGAATTAGGAATATCCAAACCTCTCAACTGTCCCCAATTTTGACTCAAAATGTTGCTCTCCCCCTAATAACCCCTCCACAAAATGGCAATTTTGAAAGAAAACATGGAGGGTTTACAATTATAAATAACTGTAATGATCAGAGTTATAGATTACTTTTATTTCAGAAATGCATGTAGATACTCTTATTTTGTCAGCTGTTCAAGTTAACAGTACCAATATTAAAAAGGTGTCCCTTCTTTGACAGGTTCCCAGCTGTATTGTGTGGCAATTTTATATTTTTGCATCACATTTTGGTCCATTTTCATAAAATTGTGGTTTTCTGGCAAATTAGTGGCAAATCATTAAAGATTGAAGTTAGAAAATAATGGCAGACATTTGAGTTTCAGATTTCATACCCTTCAGAAAATTCATACTAATGCAAGACCTACTACTATTCTATTATCTTTCTAAGTTTATAAGAGCAATATTTAAAAATTGTCCTTATCTTTGGACCTGTGTCCCACTACTATGTATGGCTTTGTCCAGATTTCTTGTTCTGAGGTTGAGAGGTATGAGTGTCAGAGCCATCACAGTCAGCCAGAGACATTTCAAATTGTGACATACTTGTTGCATCCCATTCCCCCATTTAGTGACTCTGGATGTGTCCAAGCAAAGCAAGGAGCAGTTATGCAGTGTAAGTGTGCAGAGTATTCCCCCATCCAAGGTAGACACAAGTACGACAGTGGCTTTTCATCTGTCCTTGATTTTGCAGAATGTCCTGCTTTTCTGTCATATTTTTAATACTGTTGATTTATGTTTCTTCTTATTCAGAAAATGTGTGTTGTTGCAGTGCCTGTTGCTCTGTGTTTAAGTAGCAATGTTTTAATGACCATCGGGTAAGCTTGTCTGAGATTGCAAGGTGCAAGTAACCTTTAATAAGCATACTGTTAAATAATTGCCAACACTGAAAGCCTTTTTGTTGTTGCCATGCAGAGAATATTTACATAACCAGATAATGTACAAGCCTTAGGTATTGAAATGCATATGACAGTATTTGTAATAAAGGACAGGATTACAGTATTTTCAGAAGCTCATTACATTTGTTGGAGATTTGCAGTCATATTTGCAGGCTTTACCCATAAACTAAACAAAATGCCAATCTATTATGTGTGGTCCATAACCTGTGCAGTAATCCTTTAAGTAATTTATCTTGAGCTTGTTTCTTGTTTGCTGTTCATTTTTTACTTTGATCATGTTTCCCCATGAAACAAGTAGATAGTTGTCAGGCAGCAGGTCTTTTTTGGATAAGAAACATTTTTACAAGTGGGGGTATCACAGAGGTTTCTACTTTCAGCATGTTATTTGGTACTTTTATAAAGCTGAATATAAGTTATAATTAGAACTGCAATGCAAGGAGAAACTTGTTTTTTTTATACTTGATTTTGACTAGTATTCCAGTAATGTATTTAAAACGTAATTTATTTTTTCATGCCTCACAACCTTTTTGTTTCCATCTAGATATTAAGTAAGCTGTCATGTAGCCAATGCATTGAAATATTTTTTTCTTCTACACTTCATTTTGTCTTGATTGGGCTCTTGTAATGACAGTTTGGCACCCAGGGCAGCATATTTAATTAAAGTTCCAGTTGTTGTGTCTTTGAGCATAGCTCCACCCGGTTCTAGTTGGCCACACCCCTTCCTGTTGGCCCCACCCATTCAGCTGTGTCCTGCAGCCCCCCCTTTAATTTGAAGTCACTAGCCACCACTTTTAGCTTACATCTCCTGTATTTAGCTCAGCAGGATTATAATTGGGGAAATGTTCAAGATTACCTTATATATCAGTATAGACTACCTTCAGCTTTTCATGTGGTTCACCCCCTATCTCAATGTAACTGAACACAAATATTTAATTTTCTTCTTTCTTCTTTAGATTGCTTTACCACTGAAAATATTTAATATTGAATTTTACTTGTGTCTTTATTGGCAGATATCTGCTACCTAGAGTCTTCTTTTATTTGAAGATTTTGTCTTACATTAACAAAAATGGGTTTAGAACTCTGACCAGATATTGTTTCTACATCTTTAACTATCCTGGTGAAATTGTTCTTATTGTTACATTTCTTTCTCTCAACAATTGCCTACTACTTAAAATTTTTCATTTTTGAGTTTTCTGTTTTAGTTTGATAGAAAGTTTAGAATTCAACTCAAGTGGTGTGTTTTTTATACTTCCTCATTTTATTAACTTAGAATGCACCTTCTCATGAATGCTCCCTTCTCTTTAGTTCTGCTAGTAACTTCATCTCCTTGCTTTGCAGCACTTCCAAGCTGCAGTATTTAATGTGTAAATCACATCCTTCTATTGGTTCTATATCCGTATGCTGGTTTGTTAGAAGTGTGTTCTGACATAGTTCCTTAACCACTGTAGGCTCTTCCTTCCTTTGAATCCATAATTTCTATGACTGTATCTCAGACTTTGCTGGATTTATACACTCAAACAGATTCATCTAATGTTTGCCTATTTTTGGGATAGGATGAGAAACATTTTTAGGCTTATTCACCTGTTGATTCCCAACCCCACAAATATATAGTGATTAGTTAAAAGAGTGACATTCTTCACATTGCCTCCAGAACTCCTTAAAGTGGGGAAATATATCTCCATTATCATGCCATGTGCTAAAGTGGAAATGAAAGCAGCTAGATAGTTTATCTTTCCAAACCCAGATTGTATTTCTGTCTTAGAAATAAGGAACTCCTTATTATCACCATAAATGCAACAACTTCTACTGTTTTGGTAGTAAAAGTTTTCTTCTTTCCCACATATTCCTGTCTTATAAGTGTCACCATACTACCTAGGCCTAACTAGCTTTGCAGTTCTCTGCCATTAAGACATTGCACTTAACTTGGGAATTGGACAATAACTAAATGCAGTCTTGACCATTCTAGAAGATAGTTTATCACATTCTAAAGACACAGCATCACTAGTAGCATGGTTTTCAAAGGTTTCAGCATTCATAGTTTTAACAGTTTTACTATCATTAGTACAAAATCAAGTTATGTTACCTTTTTTCCACAAGAAAAGAAGATATCTACAACTGTCACTTTTTGTTTGTTATAAGCCTTTGACATAAGTTTTACTGCAGATCTGTACTGCTCAGCTTTATACATAGTTTTATGGCATAACAGTTTTTTCACCATCACAACAAAATTTTCATAATCTTTATTGTCAATTTGACCGGACGATAGTTTGGGAAATTGACACCCTGGATAGCCTCCAGACCTGTAGTACCCCCTTCAAACAGAAAAAAAACTCCTTTCCAAACTTGAAGACTTGAGGACATAGAAAAAAGCTTTCCAATTCTTTCCTTTGGGCTTCCTATTGAAATGTTAGCACTTGTAATGCTAGTGCCAACTGACTAGTTAAAAAAAAAGATTGAAAACCGAGAAGGAGTGAATTTCAAACATCACTCTTATCCTTTTCAGCTTCTTTTTTGCAGAGTGCAAGCCCCTCTGTACCCCCAATGTGGAGGACAACCCCCTCAAACCCCCTGTACTTATATATACCAACTTCAAGATTGCTGTACTTTGGAATATTCTGAAATTAATAATAAGGGAATATTCTGGGAAATGGCTATCTTGGACTTGGTATATATATATATATATATATATATATATATATATATATATATATATATATATAGATATATATATATATATATAATGTCCATTTTTTCATCCAATTAATCTCCATGTTTCAGGAATCAGTCTAGTGGGTTCTGACATTTCAAATAGTTACCTTTTTTTGATTGTAGGTAGCAATGTTACAGGAAAGTCTTAAGTCATGAAATCATTCATTCATTTAAACAGTCATATAGCCATGATTGTTTAAATGAATGAATATCAGAATGCTGGTACCAGTGCCAAACTACAATACAAAATGAATTAATTAACTTCCACCAAATTGTGCCCTCTAAAAGCTTGTGCAGGAGTAGCAGTCCCTTTTAGCCCATCTTAATTATAATTCCAGAGCTGACATAACCATTTTCTTAAAGTGTCAGATAAATACCTTTTACATTTGTCAGTTACTATAATTTCTATTTTTTTTATTATGCTGACCCTCTGGATCAAACTATTAATTAATAGTATGCTCTATATTACATAAATGTGACCTTACCATTTTGTTATGTGAAAATGTTCAGTTATCAATCTTTTTGAGGTTGTGTCTCTCAGGTAACACCAGCCCTAACAAATAAAGCTGTTTTGACTTTATCATAGTCCTCTTAATCAGTGCTCTCCATGTCCATAAAGAATCTCAGTGATTCTTCAGTTAATTGGGCTGATAGGATCCTGACCCAGTCATTTCAGTCCCATCCCTCCTGGTGGGCATACTGCTCAAATGGGGTAAGATATGCCTTGAGGTCCACTTCTTGATTATGGTGGCGGCGCAGTGGTGCAGTGGTTAACGTTGTCACCTCACAACAAGAGGTTCTCTGGTTCGATTCTTGGCTGGGGTGCCTTCTGTGTGGAGTTTGCATGTTCTCCCTGTGTTCGCATGGGTTTCCTCAGGGTACTCCAGTTTCCTCCCACATTCCAAACACATGCATCTGGAGCATTTCTCCCTGGGCCTCTGCTGAAAAAAGGCTCTGTAGAACCTAGTCAGACTTTCCCAGTCAACAAATAATAAATAAAATTACATTGTTTTAATGGTGGCACTGCATTTGAGGTAGCCATCAACCTAGTTACCATGACAATCTCTTCAACTGCAACCACTATAGTCTGCAGTAACTGCTTTAAAGTGATCAGCCTGAAAAATGTACTCACAGACAGGTGCAATCCATACAATTTCCAGGATGCCACCAGACTCTCTCCCTCACTCTCATTCTTACTGTTTTGGGGAAACTACAGGTATACTGACAGTTGTAGGCCTCATGACTTTGACATTAATAACTTGTGATTAAAGCAGCTGGGACGACCTGTCTGTATAAAAATAGCACAGTTTATTGAATACAAATGAAACTAAGTCAGGCCCTTTCAAGCAAAACAAAGTCTTATCACTGAAATAAATGCTTAGCAACTGTCTTTAACTATGTCTTGTACCACTGAGAAACAGTCTCTGTTGATATTTTTTATTTTCAGATTCCTCTGGTAGTAAAACTATCCAGATTCTTCAACAGGGTCTTCCCTTACTATGGTTGATTCTGTGTCCCAGTTCCTTTTCCACAAAGAATAAATGCCCTTTGATTACTCTACTATCAGCATTTTCTATATTACATTAAATAGCTCATTAAGTCTGCTTTTACTAATACAGCCTGATATGTTTCTGTTCATAAAGAAATAGGTACAACTTAGCAGAAGCGCATACTTCATTTAGAGAAATATCACTCCATTTGCAATAATAATGTAATAAATATGACCAGGGAGTTAGAAACACCACATCCTTGAGTATGACTAAGCCAACACTGTTTACAGAGGATGCAGGACAAGTCCCAGCACTTATTAGCAATGCATGCAGACAGGGCATTGCACACAACTATTAACTTCATCAAGCCTGCAGCAGTGATCCATGGGAAAATGTTATTACATCAACCTATGGCCAGGGTAATATATGAGAAGCTGTTCTAAACATTAATTGAGGATGAGCTTCTCTAGCTGTCAGCACAAAGGTTTGCACATAGATAACAACATTGATATGCTGATTTTTTTCTTATAATGCAAGGATGCAGATATGCAAAATAATATGTTGTGGAAGTAAGTAAAATGGTATATATTAGATGAGAGCATAGAGGCCATGTTAGGGCCATCTAAACAAACAGAATTGGAGAGAAGAAAGCTAACGGAGGTGATAATTAAATCAGGAATGCAGAAGACAATGAAAAGGTGGTAGGAGACATATGCAGAGATATCAGTCTGAAGTTCTCGAACTTAGAAAATATGAAACAGTCGCATAAAAGATGATGTACAGAAAGTAACATGGATTACCATCTCATAACAGTCCTGACAGAATCATAGTTTGATCAGTACCTATACTGTAATGCAAATGTCATTAAAAGCACCTAGGAAACCATGAGAGGATATGAATCATCCATAATTATAATTTCTACTCTGATAAGGACTTCCTTTATAAGGCGATCTGTTTAGGAATTCAAACACAACATTGTTAAGACAGCACATATTAGTTGAATGTTACACATTTAGTGACTGAAAGCAGAAATAAAAATAAGGCCTCAGGGAGAATTGATTCCAAAACCCTCTTTACCATGTATCAGTCACAGGGCTAACAAGATAAGCTATGGAGCTATTTAAGCACAACAATGTCAGGGAAGCACATATCAGAGAATGATACACATTCACAGACTGGAAGTAGAAATAAAATCAGGCCTTAAATTTCAGCTCATTACTTTGCTCAGTAATATTTTCCAAGCTAATGCACTAATAAGGTGAGCCACAGAAACACTAACATTAAGGGTGCCAAGGATGTATATAGTAGATGATTATTGCACATCTACAGAATGGAAGTGGAACATTAAAAAAACCTGAGGGAGATTTAAATCACCCACTCTTTGTAATGATACTCTCCAAATCATTTCATGTTAAAGCCATAAAAGAAATTAGACTAAAGGCATAAGCTTTTACTGTATTTTAAATTTGCCAGCTGCTGCAGAATACTCTTAACTCCTTTGTGTGACTGATGCCAGCCAAGGCCAATATATATGTATTTCATGGCACTGACTGGACTTCATTGTTGCCACACAGTGAAGAATGCCATGTCAAATCATTTGTACATTGTACATCAATGCTACTTATCGTGACCCTATGAACACAGCATATTGCAGAAGCTCTTTCTGGACATGTATACGGTGTGTTTATTTTTTGATCAGGTTAAAGGTTGGAAATGGGTGTATAGGACAGACAAAAAAGGAAGAAAGCAGAGGGTAGAAGAGAAGATGAACAAATAAGGAATGAGCAGGATATAAGTGTTATAGGAGTATACCTCTCAACTTCTTAGCTACAGAATTCTTCCCAAAACCAAACATAATGGTGGATTAAGGACTAAAGTCTGGAATAAATTTTACATGTTGCTCCTATTAATGTGGAAACTAAATAATTTAACAAGTTTTACATTATCATCCATTCTCTGAAGGACACAAACTATAAAACTCAAATGTGTGTCATTATTTTCTGACTTCAATCCTCAATGATCTACCGCCAAATACAAATACTATGAGGGACATACCAAAATATGAGCTACCCATCTAGACATTCTGCAAATATCTTGTCTTTTGAGAAGTATGTGTGGGAGGTACATATTTTTTATTTTTCTGAGACAGGTGCCCATTTCTTGTAAGAGGAAGGGAAAGCTGAGAAGGAATGAAGGGAAACTGAGATAAAGGTAAGAGGCGCAGATTAGCTAGGAGGGAAGGACATAACTGACAGGGTGTGGGATAACACAATGAGGGAAGGGGAAGACAACAGTGAAGGATATATTAGACAAACAGAGGGAAGACAGTGGTGAAGGGAGGACTGTAAAGCCAAAAGGGGTGGGTGTAGACACAAAAGAGTAGGAAACACCTAGTTGGTGGATAGGATTAAATGGTCACAAATGCAGTCTCTGCCCCCGACACCCAATGGATGATAACTTGTCACCTTGGGTACGGTAACCACTGGGTTTTGGCTCATAAGGTAGAGCCAGTGCTGGGCAGGGATGCAATTCAATAAGCCACTGAAGCATGGTTTGTCTGTGGCTGATGTGGGCATCCAGTCTTCATGCAAGTATATTATATCTTGCAAATCTTCCTACAAATTGAGTAATTCAGCCCTAATTAGTGTGCCCATGATAATAAAGAGGAGTAAATCTTCATGGTGTAAGCACAACAAAAAGCAAATAGCCTCATTGTACTATGGAAGAAAACTTCTGTAACCATAGTTTGAAATTGCTGAAACTGTGTCCCTACAGACCATGCAACACCACAGCCCCTGGCACATCACATATGCACACTTATCATGACACTTATTGATGTTAACTCCCCTCCAATGGTTCTGACACTTACCCTAAAATAACTTTTGTTTATTTTGATACACCTTACCACTCACACTCACTCACTGAAATGCATGCACTCTTGCAGTCCCTTCTCCACCTGTGAAGATGATGATAACTGTGCCCTGTCATTTGTATATTGTTATTTGGGTTGTCTGTGTCACAGCCTGGCATAGGTAAACACAGTCTGGTGTTTTGGCATGCATCCTTACTGTCTACATCTGCTTAGCTCTTACAAGGTTATGCTGTAAAGCTATGTGCAATCCACTACCTCTTTGCCAGTGCCATTACATACTGCACCCACTTTCATATGGCATAATATTCCACCACTGCTGGCTCTTCCTCCATCTCCTTGCCTGCCTCGGCTTCAACTGCCTGTTGTGCTGGAACTTCTTGTCCATACAAGTGCCCATCATGGTATAACCACTTCCTAAGTATTGTACTGTTTAATATTACAGAAAGAGTCAGTATGGTTGCACAAGTGGAAGGGTCATACTGTAGGGCACCATCAGATGAATCTAGAAAGCAAAAGGATGCCTTCAGCAGCCCAAGCACACTCTCTGTTTTTTATGGTTCATAATAGTACACAGGTGTACTCTTGGTCTGCTTATGTGGAATTCTGATGGGTGTCATGTCATGACCCCATGTTCCAGGTATATCCAGAATCACCATGATGCCTCTGTGGTCAGTTACTCCTTGAAAAACATTGGTGCAGGTCACATGTGTAACATAAGTCATAAAATTTTCCTGGGTGGCCTACACACACATACATTGTGATACCTTGTTCACTACAGACCAGTTAATAGAATGATGCCCTTTGCAGTTCACATACCTCCTTCCCAGTTCATTAGATGGGGTCTTTATTTTAATGTGGGTACACTCTATGGTCCTCAGTACCTTAGGGAAATGGGCTATATCACAGAAGTAAACAAACAAGAAAGAAGTGGGCATACCAACAAAAACCAAGAACCAAATACAAAGTAACATCCCTGGAGGTAGAAAGAAACCAGACAGACAATGTTACGAGTGCGAACAAAAATGTTTATTCCAAAATAAGATTTAGCGCTTTTGTCCCTAACTTGGGACTTCATCAGAATACTGACTAACTTACATCACTTTCTTTTCTGTCATCAGCAGGTGACTCAGATCCATATTGTTAAAGAGCCACTACTATTAAAATCAATACTACTGTTACAAAATTCATGCTTTTAACCATTTAAATCAAATATGCAATTGACTGTGTCTATATTACAACATCAAAGCTTTAGTTAATCGAATAACTAAAGCTCGATCTTGTAATATCGAAATCGGAAAATGTCGAATGGCCATTTCAACCCAGGGGAAACACTTCCCTTGGCTGCTTAAAAAAAGCAAAAAAACTTTAGAGCCAAAATCAAGTAGGGGGCTTTGCCCCCCCCACTCCCCCAACTAAATATGCCAACTCTGAGATCGCTCCAAATTGGAGAAAAAGGCATAATCCACAAAACGGTTGAATCGGCCGTTCGACATTTTATGGTTTCAATATTACATTTTCGATTAACTAAAGCTTCACTCTTATAATATAGACCCAATTGATCAACTATTTCTTTCAAATTCAGTATGTAAATAAGTAAATAGAAAAAAATCATTTGAATTAAAATATTAGCACAGTGACTGACCAGTCCCACCTTCTAAAACATTAAAAATATGAAAACCATAAAAAACAATAACATTCCCTACTTTATCTTTAAAAATATATATCCTAAAAAACACAATATGAGTATCTCACCATAACAATAATAAATTCTGGTCAAAAAGGGGAATGAAAATAATAAATAATAATAATGTGTTCCCATAGAAAATCAGAATTTGGCAGAATGTAGTTTTAACACTGGTTTTATTGATACGTTGTTGTTCAAAAGCAGGGGGTAGAGGTAGCATTCAACCTAAACTGCAAAAGCAGCTCCTTGTACTCTAGTTTTTGTTTCCTATTCATCCACTGGGGTTAATTTCTATCTTTTCTAGTATGGCTCGTTTGAAATCCTTACAAGCAGTACATGTTAATCTGTGTTTAAAAAGAGCAATATTACAATTCCTCGTCCTGATGTCATAAGTGCACATAAATTATTTTCTTCAGTGGCCTCTCAGTTTTCCCACATAGAAAGCATTGCAGGTTGAGCACTTTGCAATATACACCACACATGAAGTCACAAAATTAACCTTTTGTAAATGTATTTTGGTATTAAAGCTATTATCAAAACTTAATACTACAGCCACCAAAATATATAAGCACTGCTTGCAAGAATCACATCTCCTAGTAACATTATAATTGAACCCTGGGATTCATGAAGCTCGGCGCAAGGCCAGTGTAAGGCTTGCGCCGGCAGTGCAGTGTATAATCGGCGTAGCAGCACCATATGCATAGTAATGAGTGCGCGCCGCAACCACAGACACGTGCAGAGGGCACGTGAGCGAGCCCAAGTAGGATGTGGCCGTAGGCGTGGCCAAGCCGGCAGGCGATGAGCAACCTAAAGTGCTGACTTCCACAGGCCGCCTGCAATAGTAACCGCACCAGCCAGGGTCCGTGGATAATGAAACGTATGCAGAGTATGCAACATAGTACCCGTCCACACAAAACGGAGAACCAAACATTAACCCACAATGTCCAAATTGTACCCGTCCAAGGAACAAAGGATACGCGTAATACCGTGTCCGTCATGCAATGCACTGTCAGTGGGCATACCTAGTGAAGGTGTACCGCAGCATGTCAGCGCGCCGCACCTACATAGAACTAGCCACATGGGCATGGTCACGAGCAGTAGTGAGAGTACACAACCGGGTAGCCGTGTCGATATAACAACAAGAAGGAAACCAGATACCCTAAACACATACAAACATGTGCATAGCAACATGTACTACACCCAGCAACGTGCCCGTCGCATACACATAGGACGGCGTATGCCTAAGCGTAATATCGAGAAGCAGAACCCATGCATGCAAATGTAATACACAACAGCCCCGTCATAGTATGTAACCCGCACCCATGTACCGTCGCACCCAACCCAGCTAGCAGTCTTGCGCAGCTGCACACCTACACACAACAGGTATACTTGAAATGTAGTAAGAAGTATTGTCCTAGGCAGTGCCACGCGGGCAAATATGTACCCCACATGTTAACATCCCACCTCAGGTGCAGATATCCAAATGGCTGCATGTGAATGTGTCGGCAGAAAGTGTACATCCCGCATGTGGTATGGACCTGTCGAAACCCCATAGGCGTGCACACGCCACGGTGCCCATAACTGTACACATCTGGACAAGGCAGTATGTTCAGCCACCGTACTGATGATTAGCTATGCAGACATGTCAAACACAACACATACGGCGGAACATCTGGCCACCAAGCAGGACGCCCCAACAGGGTGCCACATGCACAGAAGGTGAAGGTGGGACATCACACGTTGAGAATAGCGTTGCCGGATGGCCAAACACCACGGCCAATGCAAAGGATGAAATAACATGTATATGCCTGTATGAATGGGTATGTCATAGCATGGGAATAGGCCAAGATATCCAACATAATAGCCATGCGTACCAGATACAAACTGCCAGTAACACGCAGTAGTAATGCAGGAAGGCATACACGATTGTGGGAATAGCACAGGACATATGGCATGTGCCAAGTGTTGACGCATGACACAAATGTCCAGGATAGGGCTCCCCGCAAAGAGGAACATGTGCCAACCCCACCCCCCCACAGATGTACCAGCAGTGGAAACACATCCCAAACACACACCAACACTAACGTCCATCCCACGACAGCAACGGAGGCAGGTCAAAGACCACCATGACGCATGCACAAACAGAGACACGTGTAACCGTTGCCCTAACAACCCCCCACAGGCCAACGAATAATAGTATGGACATATGCATGTAATGCTGCGAAGGATGTGTGGTAGTCCTCAGTATCACAGAGGTAGGTACACAGATACACTGTAATCAACCGTGACGTATGTGCACTGTACACAGCATACCTGCATGTAATACATAGTTCAATCATGTGCCACAGAAATATACACATACGAATGAGGATAGGGGATAGACAAGTGTGAATGGGACAAACTATGAACATAGGTTCATAGGTCCATAGGTACATAGTAGGCTATCTGCCCAAGGGCAGCTATAACCCTAGCCCATAGTTATGTTGCCTTTGCCAACCCTCCAGTCCAAAGATAACAATGCCTATTATACTGCTGTACCTCTGTCAAGCAGTGACAATGAAGTAATCCCTGGGGTATATCTGCAATCCCCCATCCATTGGTCAAGATCCCCCTCAAACAAGGCCAGCGAGGCGCTCTGCCTCACATGTACTGGGATGTTGTTCCACAGCATAGTGAGTGTCTGGGTGATGAATCTGTCCCTCCAACACATTCCATTAATGACTTTGTCAAGGTTCACGTCACCTGCCCCTGTGGTTCTGAGGGATGTAGATCCATTAGGTGAAGCATAGTCATCAAATATGGGTCGACATGGCCTTGTATGTCAGGCATAGGTCACCATTGAGCAAGTGGTATGTGACTGAATGGAGCAGGAGTCCTGTCAGTCGGGCAGCATAACACAAATTCCTGACACCCTGCATCCGTTTGACGATGAACCTATGGGGCCTTCCCAGCTGCTGCAGGTGTCGGGTCAGATATCCTCCGAACGGGGCAATGTACTCAATCATAGGTCTAATGAGTGATGAGTACAAGGAGACAATGACCTCCCCTGATCTAGATGTGAATCCCTGCACCATCAGGTGTGCAATGTAGAAGGTATACCTAACTACGTTAGCAACGTGTGTGTCGAACGAATGGTGACTGACAACCTGGGTCCCCAGATCCCTGGTAACTCCCTCTGTGCTCAGTGGATTGCCACCTATATGGCAGCAAGGGGTAACCATGTTCTTCCCGAAGGGTATGACTATGCATTTCCTGGCATTTAGCTGTAGGCCATGTCCCTGGCACCAGATATCCATATCTGTGAGGCCCTTCTGAAGGATATCTGTGTCAGATGTCCGTCCCACTATGGCACCCAGTTCGCAGTCATCTGCAAACATTGTCAGCCATAACCCCCCTGTGATTGCTTGTACTTTGGAAATGTAGATGCAGAAAAAGAGTGGACCCAGCACTGAGCCCCGTGGGACACCGCCTGTGACCGGCTGTGAGTCCGACATGGTGCCAGCAACTATGACCATGTGGGTTGTGTCACCTAGCCAGTTTGCAACCCATCCTGCGATGTACGGGTTCACATCCAAGCCGATGGGTTTATCAATGATACCTGAGGGGGGTATTGTCTTGAAGGCCTTTGCCAGGTCGAGGTAGGCTGTATGGACTGCCCGACCCTCATCAATGGCCTTGGTGACTGTTCCTAAAACGTCAACCAAGTTTTAAACGCATGATCTGCCTTTGACCAAGCCAAACTGGGTTGGATGCAAAGTATGCAAGTCCCCTATGTCGTCATCTATGAGTTCCATTATGATCCTTCCCCATGGCTTTGCAGATAAGGCTTGTCAAGCTAATGGGACGGTAATTACCAGGGTCAGTGGAGGCACTGCCCCTGTGAAGTGGGACTACAGTCGCCATGCGCCACAACTTGGGTACGTTACCTGAGGTGAGGCTAAGATGAAACAGCCGTCCTAACTGTGGGTCTAATCCCTCAATGAGTTCATGGAGTACACAGCCGGGACACCATCTGGTCCCATGGATGCTGTGTTCACTGCCTTGGGGATAGCATGTCCCACCTGTGCGTTACAGAAGTTTCGGGGGCCACAATCCTCTGGTACAGACATCTCTCCATGTGGGGGGGGGGGGGAGATGTTTGCACCGAACCTGTCAGCCAGTATGTTGGCAATGTGTGTATGTTCAGTAAATGTCACATCATCCTGAACCCAGTCCGAGCATATCTGGGAGTGTCCTCCCAGGTGTCCAACATAGCTAAAGAAGGCCGTATGATTGTCCGTCGAGTCCTTGGTGATATATCTGTCGGATTTGCCCTGGATGATGTCATGAGAGCTTGTAGTTCTTCACATATAATGAGCAAGGGTGTCATACCTTACAAGGATTCTGCTCTGTTTTGTAGTAGCTACCTCCTTTCGCTGTAGAGCTTGTGTATGGCTGGGGTACACCAGACTGGATGCTTGGCATTGGTACAAAGACTCACAGTTGTGTAAGGGATTGCCTGATCCATGCAGTCCTGTAGGTGCTGGTAGAAGGCATATGTAAGTGATTCAGTGGCTTGAGTAATGTTTACCACTGGCTCAGGGGCCTTAAAGGAGACCACACTAGTGTTTAGAAGTGTGAAGTCGGCTTTTGAGAAAGCCATATGTATGGTAACCGGCACCACCCACAGCATTGTATGCCAATAGCAGAAGCTATTGTCCAAATAACATATTATCAGTTTGATTATTAAATTATTCATTATTATTTATTCAGTTATTTGTTTCAGCTACTTACACTCGAAAATGCCCGGTAAGACCGGGCGAAAGTGCTCGTGATCTACTTGTTTTGGTGGTGTTATTTTGACAATAAAGTGGCGATTCTTTCCTATTGGGATTTCTAAGGATGATTTAAAGCAGTTGCTAACCTGCATCTTTGGATGTACACCATTTGGTTTCAGTTCTGAAAAACCTGGTTTTCGTAGCACTACATAATATGGGTAGTCAAACAGACATCCGTGACTGGGGAACCTACAGCAGCAGTCAAACCCACTGGCCAGATGGACACAGTCCAACAAGTTCAACACTTTACATATGCACATTGGTGTCCATTGTAGGACCCCAAAAATTGATCCTTATGCTATATCATCCAGCTGCTACCGTTCCACCCAGAAGAAGCGGCAGCCGTGACTACGGCACAGCTAGACATATGCATCACCTGCGTGTTTAAGGTTGATGACAAGTGTCCATGAAATGCAGGACATATGAACAGAAATCCCCAGATTGTCGAGTCCATAGAAGTGCGTCCACATCCCAGTCCCGCACACATGAAGGATGTGTAATGGGTACCGTAGAGGGTTGCAGCCATGGGATCCTGGGTATGCAGAAATGGGGCTCTGTGTTGTTTGGCAGATTATCCATTGTCCCGCCCCGTGGGAGGGATGTGGGTATAGCACATGCCTTACTCCCCACTAATAATGCAAAGCATCCACCGGATAATGCTAAATGCAGGTGTGAAATGTGTACAGCCCTATACCAGTGTCCAGTAGGCAATTCCCATGGATGGACAAGCGTACGACCAAGATGACACCCATAACTGCAAACCTGGTGGAATTACACAGCTGCAGTAAGGCATAACACAGGAAATACAGATAGGGACTACAGTAGACACTCCCCATACAAGGTTAGACCGGCCAAAGTAATACCGGCGTACACAGCACTCAATCTGCCAGCACCAAAATGGGGATCACTCGCTGCCATACTGCGGAACAAATGGGTGACCTGTGGAACACATACTAATGGCACACCAACAACATCAACTAGGAAGGTTTGGAAAATGGGTGTTTTTTTTAAGGAAAAAAACAGACAAAAAAGGAAGAAAGCAGAGGGTAGAAGAGAAGATGAACAAATAAGGAATGAGCAGGATATAAGTGTTATAGGAGTATACCTCTCAACTTCTTAGCTACAGAATTCTTCCCAAAACCAAACATAATGGTGGATTAAGGACTAAAGTCTGGAATAAATTTTACATGTTGCTCCTATTAATGTGGAAACTAAATAATTTAACAAGTTTTACATTATCATCCATTCTCTGAAGGACACAAACTATAAAACTCAAATGTGTGTCATTATTTTCTGACTTCAATCCTCAATGATCTACCACCAAATACAAATACTATGAGGGACATACCAAAATATGAGCTACCCATCTAGACATTCTGCAAATATCTTGTCTTTTGAGAAGTATGTGTGGGAGGTACATATTTTTTATTTTTCTGAGACAGGTGCCCATTTCTTGTAAGAGGAAGGGAAAGCTGAGAAGGAAGGAAGGAAGGAAGGGAAACTGAGATAAAGGTAAGAGGCGCAGATTAGCTAGGAGGGAAGGACATAACTGACAGGGTGTGGGATAACTCAATGAGGGAAGGGGAAGACAACAGTGAAGGATATATTAGACAAACAGAGGGAAGACAGTGGTGAAGGGAGGACTGTAAAGCCAAAAGGGGTGGGTGTAGACACAAAAGAGTAGGAAACACCTAGTTGGTGGATAGGATTAAATGGTCACAAATGCAGTCTCTGCCCCCGACACCCAATGGATGATAACTTGTCACCTTGGGTACGGTAACCACTGGGTTTTGGCTCATAAGGTAGAGCCAGTGCTGGGCAGGGATGCAATTCAATAAGCCACTGAAGCATGGTTTGTCTGTGGCTGATGTGGGCATCCAGTCTTCATGCAAGTATATTATATCTTGCAAATCTTCCTACAAATTGAGTAATTCAGCCCTAATTAGTGTACCCATGATAATAAAGAGGAGTAAATCTTCATGGTGTAAGCACAACAAAAAGCAAATAGCCTCATTGTACTATGGAAGAAAACTTCTGTAACCATAGTTTGAAATTGCTGAAACTGTGTCCCTACAGACCATGCAACACCACAGCCCCTGGCACATCACATATGCACACTTATCATGACACTTATTGATGTTAACTCCCCTCCAATGGTTCTGACACTTACCCTAAAATAACTTTTTTTATTTTGATACACCTTACCACTCACACTCACTCACTGAAATGCATGCACTCTTGCAGTCCCTTCTCCACCTGTGAAGATGATGATAACTGTGCCCTGTCATTTGTATATTGTTATTTGGGTTGCCTGTGTCACAGCCTGGCATAGGTAAACACAGTCTGGTGTTTTGGCATGCATCCTTACTGTCTGCATCTGCTTAGCTCTTACAAGGTTATGCTGTAAAGCTATGTGCAATCCACTACCTCTTTGCCAGTGCCATTACATACTGCACCCACTTTCATATGGCATAATATTCCACCACTGCTGGCTCTTCCTCCATCTCCTTGCCTGCCTCGGCTTCAACTGCCTGTTGTGCTGGAACTTCTTGTCCATACAAGTGCCCATCATAGTATAACCACTTCCTAAGTATTGTACTGTTTAATATTACAGAAAGAGTCAGTATGGTTGCACAAGTGGAAGGGTCATACTGTAGGGCACCATCAGATGAATCTAGAAAGCAAAAGGATGCCTTCAGCAGCCCAAGCACACTCTCTATTTTTTATGGTTCATAATAGTACACAGGTGTACTCTTGGTCTGCTTATGTGGAATTCTGATGGGTGTCATGTCATGACCCCATGTTCCAGGTATATCCAGAATCACCATGATGCCTCTGTGGTCAGTTACTCCTTGAAAAACATTGGTGCAGGTCACATGTGTAACATAAGTCATAAAATTTGCCTGGGTGGCCTACACACACACATACATTGTGATACCTTGTTCACTACAGACCAGTTAATAGAATGATGCCCTTTGCAGTTCACATACCTCCTTCCCAGTTCATTAGATGGGGTCTTTATTTTAATGTGGGTACGTTCTATGGTCCTCAGTACCTTAGGGAAATGGGCTATATCACAGAAGTAAACAAAC
This sequence comes from Protopterus annectens, assembly GCF_019279795.1. Classification (NCBI taxonomy): domain Eukaryota; kingdom Metazoa; phylum Chordata; order Ceratodontiformes; family Protopteridae; genus Protopterus; species Protopterus annectens. The sequence goes on along the minus strand of NC_056735.1, from coordinate 1,880,297,822 downwards.
AAGAAAGAAGTGGGCATACCAACAAAAACCAAGAACCAAATACAAAGTAACATCCCTGGAGGTAGAAAGAAACCAGACAGACAATGTTACGAGTGCGAACAAAAATGTTTATTCCAAAATAAGATTTAGCGCTTTTGTCCCTAACTTGGGACTTCATCAGAATACTGACTAACTTACATCACTTTCTTTTATGTCATCAGCAGGTGACTCAGATCCATATTGTTAAAGAGCCAGTGCTATTAAAATTAATACTACTGTTACAAAATTCATGCTTTTAACCATTTAAATCAAATATGCAATTGATTGTGTCTATATTACAACATCAAAGCTTTAGTTAATCGAATAACTAAAGCTCGATCTTGTAATATCGAAACCGGAAAATGTCGAATGGCCATTTCAACCCAGGGGAAACAATTCCCTTGGCCGCTTAAAAAAAGCAAAAAAACTTTAGAGCCAAAATCAAGTAGGGGGCTTTGCCGCCCCCCCCACTCCCCCAACTAAATATGCCAACTCTGAGATCGCTCCAAATTGGAGAAAAAGGCATAATCCACACAACGGTTGCATTGGCTGTTCGACATTTTATGGTTTCAATATTACATTTTCGATTAACTAAAGCTTCACTCTTATAATATAGACCCAATTGATCAACTATTTCTTTCAAATTCAGTATGTAAATAAGTAAATAGAAAAAAATCATTTGAATTAAAATATTAGCACGACTGACCAGTCCCACCTTCTAAAACATTAAAAATATGAAAACCATAAAAAACAATAACATTCCCTACTTTATCTTTAAAAATATATATCCTAAAAAACACAATATGAGTATCTCACCATAACAATAATAAATTCTGGTCAAAAAGGGGGATGAAAATAATAAATAATAATAATGTGTTCCCATAGAAAATCAGAATTTGGCAGAATGTAGTTTTAACACTGGTTTTATTGATACATTGTTGTTCAAAAGCAGGGGGTAGAGGTAGCATTCAACCTAAACTGCAAAAGCAGCTCCTTGTACTCTAGTTTTTTGTTTCCTATTCATCCACGGGGGTTAATTTCTATTTTTTCTATTATAGCTCGTTTGAAATCCTTACAAGCAGTACATGTTAATCTGTGTTTAAAAAGAGCAATATTAGAATTCCTCGTCCTGATGTCATAAGTGCACATAAATTCTTTTCTTCAGTGGCCTCTCAGTTTTCCCACATAGAAAGCATTGCAGGTTGAGCACTTTGCAATATACACCACACATGAAGTCACAAAATTAACCTTTTGTAAATGTATTTTGGTATTAAAGCTATTATCAAAACTTAATACTTCAGCCACCAAAATATATAAGCACTGCTTGCAAGAATCACATCTCCTAGTAACATTATAATTGAAGACTTTTTATTATTATTGGGGTCCATGTGACTATTCCCTTTATCAAATATATTTTGAGTGCCAACCCATGCGCCATTATAGCAATGTACAGTTGTTCTTGTCTACTTAATTATTTATTTAATTTGTATGTATATTTGTATGTATAGATGCACATAAGTATTTATTTGTTGTTTGTTTATTTGTTTATTTATGCATCTTTTGTTGATTGGGTTAGTCTCAATAGGTTAGTGGCCTCTTTTTATGGGAAAGCTGAGGTGGTAGCCACGTCTATATTACATAATCAAACTTTTAAAAGTTCGACTGTCATATGGTTGACACCATATGATCGAACCTTTAAAAGTTCGAAACTGTAATAAAAAAAATAAACCAAAGGAAAAACCTACCTGAATGGTTTAAGCAGGGAGGGCAAGTCCCCCTGCACCCACCATGTGGGGGGCTGCACCGCCCACATACCCCTGCTCTTTAAATATACCAACTCCGAGATCGCACTACAGTGCAGAAAAGGGAAATCTTCCCATTCCGCACTGTACAGAGATCTTCGTTGAAACATTCAAACTTTTAAAAGTTTGATCATAAGGTGGCGACCATATGATGTTTGAACTTTTAAGAGTTCAACAATGTGATATAGACCCTGGTAGCCATATGGACTAGAAGATATTTAGCCAGGGCACAAAGAAGATTCCCATCCTCATTTGAATAAGTCTATGGGATCTTTTCCAGTCTAGTATTGTTGGTCCTTCAGATAAATAATATTGGGCAGGATTCACGAAGGCTTGCACGGAGTGTAAGAGACGTGCAACACTCCATGCAAGCCTCGCAATCCAGGAACAGCCATAAACTCTGTGTAAGAGACCAGCTAAAACGTCTCTTACATGGACTGGGCCGATGTTTAAACCCAGCGCAGCCCCGCGCAAATGGGCTGCACTGTATAAAATCATAAAAAAGAAGGTTATAAACCCACAAATGTGGGTTTCATGCAATACATGGAATGACAATGCAGGGACCAGCAGACCAAAAACAACATGGTCACCGTGTAGTGGCTGCTAAGGGGGGAAGCTGAGTCTAAGACATGTAACTAAGCATTAGTAGGCAATCTCATGTAAATGAGGGTTAGGATACTGAATCTCACAGTCACATAGCAAATGAGCACAGTCTGAGTAGTGTAAGAAATACATAAGGGGAGGAATAGAGTAGGAGATAGGTGACATCACAGGGGGGAATGGTAGAAAGAAATGCAGTTCATTGGAGGTCAGTGAAACATGACAGATGACAGACACAGATCATGGAAAGAGGTGTGCCACTAGATAAGTCATGGAAAGTCAAGAAATGGAAGGTGTACACTGTTACTTACACCCAAGTTTCTTGCTGGGCTTGCATGCGCGCAGGCGCCATGAAGCGCGAGTAGGGCAGTGTGCGCACGTGTAAGGCAGACTGAGCATGTGGGAGTGTGTTGGTAGATGTTTAACACTGTTTGCGCGGGTGTGCGCACATGTAGGGCAGGCTGAGTATGTTGGAGGCTGTTGGCAGACGTGTAACAGTGTTTGCGCGGGTGTACACGCGTTTTAACCTGAATAAGTAGATTCTGAACTGTGTAAGCACGTGTGCGCGCGTGTAAGCCACTGTGAGCGTGTTTCTGATGGTATGCACGTTGCTCCCCCCTGAGGAAACAGAGAGGAAAAAGGAAGCAACACAATTAATAGGAAGCTAGCAGGGATAACTGCTGAAGCTAGCAGGTGAAAACAATTAGAAGTAGGCAATTACACAGGCAGAATAGTAGCCCAGCCCAGCACTTAAAACTCTGCAAACAGTAGTGCAGGATGTTTCTCTTAAGAGACACTGCAAGACAGGAGTAAGCTAATAGAAGTGAAAACTGAAAAAGTTTAACTCAGAGCAGAAATGTTAGGGGCTGCCATAGCTGTCATAATGAGACATAGGCGACTTACTGAGGGTGGTGACAATGCAGATGGTGCCAGACAACCCACAGTGAGGAGACGGAGAAGAGTGTACAGGCCCAGGGTCACCTACCACGGGTTACATGAGCTGGAGATAGTAGAGCGCTATAGAGTGGACAGAGAGCTCCTGCAGCAAATTTTTGAGCTGTGCAGGCCACACCTCACACACAGAACCAACAGAGGGGAACCCATCCCAGTGGAAACCAAGGTATGTGTTGGCCTAAGAATACTAGCAACAGGTACCTTCCAGAGACCAACTGGCGATATGATGGGGATATCACAGGCATCAGCCTCCAGGGTACTGCACCAGTTCCTGGATTCCATGTCAGCATATGTCGGTGATCATGTATATTTCCCCAATGCCCGTGAGGTATTGGCCAGCAATATGCGTCTCTTCCAGCAAATAGCAGAAAACCCTGAGGTAGTGGGTGCAATAGACTGCACGCACATACTCATCAAAGCACCAGCCAGTGAGTGGGGTAGGGCCTACATTAACCGCAAGGGCTTCCCCTCCATCAACTGCCAGGTTGTGTGTGATGCCCAGGGCATAATAATGAATGTGTGTGCTGGCTGCCCTGGGAGTTACCACGATTCCCACATCTGGCATTTGACGCAGCTGTACCAGACATTTGCCAATGGGGACATCCCACACAGACACCTAGTGGGGGATGCAGGTTATGCACTGGAGCCGTGGTTGATGACATTCATCAGAAACGCACACACACCTGAACAGGAACGCCATAATGAGGCACACGCACAAACACGTAATGTAATAGAGCGTGTGTTTGGGCTGCTCAAGTCACGGTTCTGGTGTCCTGACACATCTGGTGGAGCCTTGCAGTACACACCAACTACATGTACCCAAATTGTCATGGTATGTGCTATGCTACATAATATGATCTTGTGAAAACAGCTGCAGCAGGACCAGCATAGGGCCGGGCCAAACAGCCCCCCACCATTGCCAAGGCCATCACAGGCAGAGCGTGACTCGGAGGAGGAACAACCTGAGCCTGCCCCAGTAGGCAGAAGGAGGTGTGCCCAGTATGCCCTGGCCTTGGCAAAGAGGCAACGCATAGCACATACACTGGCTCAGTAGGAACCCTGGGAATGATACCCCCTCTGACTCACTCAAATAATAACATGGATGCCTAAAATGACATTACCTGCTCACAAACATGTACAGGGAAGTGTAATATGCGCATCCGACAGAGGCAGTCCTGCAGCACCACCTGAGGCATGAATGCCATGTGTTAAGTAATGTAACATCATGTACTATATGCACACATGAGCACCCTGATTAACATCCACCCTCACCAAGCATGAAGCCACAAAATGATGATGGGATGATCAAGTGCAATAACTGGCTGAAGTAATGCAGTTAGTCAAAGGGGAGCCAATGTGTTTCAGGCTGGGAAGACATGTGGAGCATGACATGATGCACCACCTGCTAGGGGTGGCGTGCACCTATCATGCCATGCCCCATGGATACTGGCAAAGGCTGTCAGTACCCACAGCATGCCCTGAATAGGTAAGTCTCAAAACACAAACCCACCTTCACAGGTTCTACAAGGGATAGGAACCTAGATGTAATGCTACCCAATGACAGATGTCTAAACAGCAAGATGTGTGCAGTGTAAATGCACACAGTATGCAGAATGTAGATACCAGTCCTGTAATAGAGAACTGGGTCAAGGCTCACATCAGCACCCTAACACTACCAGGTCACACCTCATACTGTGCTGTACAGCCGCAAAACATGGAACAAGCTACAAAAGGAGGGTGACTAGCAAGAAATGGCAAGGATAACCACACCCCCATTTTGGTACCACAACAAGAAGCAGCATGGATTAGCCATGGTCAAATACCAATGGCTAAAACTGCCTCCCAGTATATAGCCTGCTGCAGACTACTGTCCTAATACCAGGAACTGCACCTGGCCTATGTCGAAATACATGAATATATCAAGCCCCCGAAGCCACATTATATTGCTTGACTGAAAATACCCAGACATACACTGGGAGCAGTATACTAGCACCAACACAGTAGGAGAAAATTTCCCAGAATCCATAAACCAAAATGCCCAGGAACAATGTACCACTCCCACAAGAGGGGTAAGCATACTGGATGTGATAATCAGCAACATGTGTACTGGATGGCAAGATGAGAAGTGTTCCCCTCACTGGTAAGACCAGACCATAGAGTAATCACACTGGATATACACATCCTGACCCCAGTCCCTGGCCAGAATACCACAGTGAAAAACATGTGTAAAGCATAGGTTGCAGCCCTCAAAACCGATGTTGAATCCACAAAAGGCCCTGTGCCAGTGCAGAATATGGGACACACCACAGAACATGTTATACAGGCATTCTATGAACACAGCCAGGAATGCTTGGAGTATGCAATCACAAATAACAACAACACACAATGCCATACACGCAGGCATCTGGCATGCTGTACTCCAGCCATTACCAAACCATGCAAGAGAATGAGGAAGCTACCACATGATAGAGCAAACATAAAAAGGGAAGTAATCACTGACCAGTAGTATGGCAATAACATATGTCCACACATACAATCCACTAATTCCAGCCACAACAAGTAGAATCTGTGAATCCAGAGGCAATGTGACACCAGTCCCAAGTACACAGACAACCACAACACCCCCAATAAATACAAATATATGTGATAGATGCATCCATGTATCCAAACCAGAGGTTGAGCTCCACCAACTCAGTACTGTCAAAACTAGTCAGGAGGAGAAGGTAACCACATACACCACAAACCCAGTCCCACATAGACCTACCACAACTGTAAACCAAACACATAAATACAGACAAATATTCCCGGAGGCCTTAATTATAAACAAAACACACCAACAGAAGCCTCCAAAGCAGATCACAAGCAACCACAACCTTCAAACATAGCACATGCAATGAATAGTACGCAAAGCTGGTGTGCCAAACAGTCACAGGCCAGAAGGAAAAACAATATGCCTGATACAGTCATAATAGGTGTCTGTATAGGCAGACACACTGCTGTCCCACTGACCAGACTGAACAAGGGAAAGGGTAGAGTAAGCTGCCTGTAGGCTGCCACAAAATGCCACATAACACAAGTACGCAGGTCACCCCAAAGCAAGCAGAAATATGATGCACTCAATGTCCATGCTGGTGTGAATTACCTGAGATGTACCTCTCTGGTCAACATGAAAAGAGACATGGATGGTCCCTCTGAGTATGTACCCCAGGCCGGTATGACACTGGCTGTGTGCAGCATCCAACCCTCACCAAGAATGATGCCACAGTACAAACACAGAATGCTCATGTTTAACAGCTGGCACAGTTACAGCTGTCAGTCCAAGAGGGTATAATGTCTGTCTGCTTGAGATGTCAAGCATGACAAGCCATGCTGCTGTTCCAGGGATGGCTTGCACCTGTTACCCGGGTGCATCTGGATACTGGATAAGACCTTTGCCGCCTCCATAGAGCCGTATGTAGGCAAGGCCAAAAAGACTACCCACCACCCTAGAAAACATAAGTGGTAGGAAACATAAGGGTAATGCTGACCAATGCCAGATGTGTAAACTGCAATATGCATGCCCCTGAGGCACTTCCCATTTTGGAGAACATTGGTGTCTGTGCAGTGACAGAAGCCTGCTGCAAGCCTAGTGATAGCACACCAGCACTACTAGGTTATACCACATATCATGTGTTATGGCCCCAACACCTGCACCAAAACATCAAAGGAGGGGGAGTATCCATATGCAGCACAGACACCCATATGGCCAGGTAACTGACAATGCACAAAGCAGCGGAGGCCACCCATGTGCACATAACTGTAGTCAAACCTGCTGTACAGTCTGTTGCATGCGACAGACCACACTCTCACACACAAGAACTCCACCCAGACATCCTGAAGACACTGGACAGTATGAATGTCCCACCAAATACCAGACAAGGTACACACAAATTACCACATAGGTGTCAAACCATTATGCATGCAAGGAGTAATCAGGGACCTAGGGACACAGGTCGACATTAATCTGTCATGTGACACTCACAATGCCAATGTGGCTATGAAGATTGTTGATATTGGACACCGTATCATGAAAGGATTCACATCTACATCAACAGAGGTCACTGTGCCGCTGTACTGTTCCCTTATCAGACCCATAATCTAGTACAATGACTCATATGGGATGTACTGTATGTGACACCTGCAGCGGTTCGGAAGACCTCATAGTTACCCCACCAACAGGATAAAGGGTGTGAAATATATGTCATATGCTGCCTGGCTGTAGACACCCCAGCTGACTGCAGTCACAGACTGCCTACACAGAGGCATTGTATGTCTGTTGTACAAGGCCATGTCCAACACAGGAGTAATGGACATGCTCCACCACAGGAAATCAAAGCCATTGGAGCTGTGAGAGTCACAGATGTCAGCCTCAACACATAATGAAATAAGATGTGCTGGAGGGACAGATACATAACCCAGAGGCTCCCCACACCCAGAAACAGGATCCCAATCCATGATAGGCAGAGCCGCTCACTGACACCCCTCAACAGCAATATTGCCAAGTGGATGGATGACCGTACATGTATACTGGGGGTCCTCACTGTGTCACGACCAGACAGAGGCACAGTGAAGAACTTCATAAATGGCCATAATAGAACATAGCAAGGGGTGGCGAAAGACACACACACTCTGGCTAGGCTTACTAATGGCCTAGGGTGTATAGCCTAGTATGAACCCATGAACCTATGAAGATACAAAACGTACAGGACACTAAGGATAATCACAAGGCTTACCCAACTGATGGTAGGAACCATGCTGGGCATCCACAGATATGCTCCGAATCACACAGATATTACAAACAACATACCAAACACACACATATATTGCTAACATACAGCCTGTCAGGTGCAGTGCAAACACCCCCCCCCCCAGTGTGAAAAATACCTATCCCAGCAGACTGATGGTCCACTGACATTGCAGATGCTGAGGTAACAGCCATCATCTGCAAAGCAGAACACACAGCAGCAAAGGTATGTGATGGTGTCCTGTGCTGAAGCCAACATGGACTCCAAGAATAATGGAATGCCAAATCACACTACTTCCCAATGTCAGCCTTACCACAGGATATGTACCCAAAGAGCAGTGTACAACAACAGTGGTCCATCACAACAAAGGTGTTGCCTGAATGGATACTCCAAACTACCATCCTAGGATCCTGACAAGCTTGTTCTGCACAGCAATGGAAAGGATCAGTATGTACCGCAGACAGAAGGCTATTGTGGACCTACTGACACTGGACCCTGCACAGTGTGGCTGTCGTAACTGCAGAACCTGCCCCTAAACATGTCTGACCCATTTGAAGCAGTCATTAAGGTCATTGATGATAGCAATGTGGTCCACACAGTGTGGCTGGACTGTGCACATGCTTCTAGACAAAACCGTATGAGTTCAGTATGGATATGTTCACCAGCTTAAATATATACCCCTGTGTCAGTAGAGGGGTTGCAAACCAGACCAAGGACAGAACTGACATGGTCAGACATGCCACATCCATGTCAGACTACAAAGCAGATATGAGTGGCATCCCACAAGGCCTGGTCTTGCCCCCCCCCCCATTCTGTATATATGTCCCATAGGTATAGGCCAACATGGAAGGACTGTAACTTAACATGTATGCAGAGGAGTACAAACAGCCCACCATATCCGACCCCCAGCTGACACAAGCAACCCACAAAAGGGCCACCTACAAACAGACAACTGTAGCCATAGCCATGTCAGCAAGCTAATTGCAGAACTGTGTATAGACAACCACCGTGGATATACAGTAAGTGCCCACAAATTACCACACAGGTGTTAACCCATGAGGTACCTAACATGTAATGTGAGACCTGGGTACAAAAGGTGATAGATATCCTGCACTGGACAAACATGTGGCTGTAGTGTTCGCAGAAACATATACTATATACCCACCCAAACATGAAGGTTGCAGATGTAGATAAGGGGAACTCACTGTGGCTCTGCAGTCATCCTCCATCAGCGTCACAAGTGACTACAATAGCCCCTGTGGGATATACCGCAGCAGACACCTCCATCAACTGTAAAGTCCACAACAGTACCCCACCACGAGTAGCAAAGAGCATGAACAGATGCCATGTGTTGCCTGAGTAAACAAACTGCAGCCCCACACACCGCCATACTTCCCAGCTACAGGAAAGCTGTGCCTGATGTATGAAGCCATGTTCAACCTGGAATGAATGAACATGTTGCATCTTGTACAATCTGAATGGCAGTGAGCGATGCACATGAGAGACCAGAACCCCAGCACTGACATACATAGGGCAAGCTGTACAGAATGATCCATAACACAGAAGGCACCCCCACTCTTCAGTAAACTCCTGGTACAGGTCAGCCAGAGAGTCACATATCGACACCCCTCAAGAGGAATCCTGATGAGTGGATGGGAGATGGTAGGCTAACCCTGGGTATCACTGTTATGTCAGAGGTAGACGGAGGCACAGTATACTAACCATGACATATGTCATGGCAAACTCCAGTTACAATGTGTGTCGAAGGACAAACACACCCTGTGACTAGCATCAGAAATGGCCTAGGAACATTGCTAGTGTTTGCCAATGTCCACCCATGTTGTGGAATACACTAGCAATGTTGGACGAGCCTGGTGTAGGTAGTCCATATCTGAACATAATGCAACATGGTCATATGTGCACAACTGGCCCCTACACAGTCTGTTGTGCTCACTATGAAGATGTTAAGCAGTCATAGGACTAAAGCCCAGGATACTGTCCACCACAGTGAAAGTACTGAACCAGTACACTATACGGTACTACAGTGTTAGGTCATTATGAAAGTATGTTGAGAACTGTCTGCAAAGTATCCCATGCAATCCCTGCAGGCACAGTATAATCCCTGTTGTGGCAGACACGAAGCAGTTGGCCAGTTAGTAAACAACATGACACCCAACACACAACCATAAATGAGAGATATTGTTGAAGTTCACACACACCCAAATATGTGGTGGACTTCAGAGTGCAACATATGGAAAGCTCACACTGGGCATGCTTGCACACTTTGATAAATGAGGCATATGTCAGACAACATGCCATGGAAAGGCTGAACTGGGCATGCTCACACACTTAGGCCATATCTCCATTTAGCAGTTGGCCACACATATCTGGTATTTGTAGGTGTCAGTCCAGGAACCAACCACAACACAGCAATCTGCCCAGTGCACACAGTAAATGACTACAGAGACATAAGTGATATAGTGGATCGTCATATGCAAACATCTTCCACAGATACACAAGTTGGTCATAGGAACAGGGAATGCTATGGCAATAAAGACCTGCAAACAGTAGAACAGCACAACAAATATTGTGCATCCGACAATTGAACATATGGGTGTAGAGGTCAATACTAGGCTTGTTGCCCTAGGGAATGACAGCTCAGCCAGAGTGTGCTTGGCATCTGCATCCCCAGGATGGGTAGGCTACTGTGCCACTGTAAAGTAGGTCACAGAAGGCAACATGTGAGGCTAGTGAGCTGTGCCTCTGTCAAGGAGGGGCACCGTGGAGGTCCCAGGGATTGAATGTGCTAAGCCACAGCCATGTTGTCGGTGTGTGCTGTGAGAGGGTTGCTGAGGATCTCTGACAGTAGGTGTCTGTCAATAACAGACTGAGGGGAGCCCTATCTGCATTCTCTGGATGATTCCACTGTCAACACTGTGTTGTAATGAGTATGTGTGAATGAAGTGCCGTGCCGGAACTGTTCACAGATGTCCTCCCTCTGTGGGCTACAGCTCTGCAATGTATTAGGTCACTCTGTCTGTTGTACGGCGCATATATGACTGGTGTACAGCTGACAGGTGTCTTGTTGTGGAGCAGTCATGGGTATATGTGGGATAGCATGACCAATGCAAACCATACACATGCTCATAGAATGCAATTGTCAAGGATTATGCTGAGTGGCCAGTATAGTCCCCCAGCATGGGTCCTCTGAAGTCGTCCACCCCAGTCTACACAAGTGTAGAGTCTGCTTGTGCTAAATACAGTTTGTGTGCAGTGACAACCTTGCCTGGGGGTGGAGATGGGATATGGATGTCCAGGGAAAGGTGGGTATGGTCAGATATCAACAATGGTGGTCTACCTCTGGTGTGGAACAGTGAGTACCATGTTGCAGATGGACAGGTGCAATATGTATTCCCCCATGTGGCTGTGGTGTGTGGTTCTGCCATAGCACATGGACCCACAAATTGTAGTGGCTGTAGGGTAAAGTGGTAGAGGCCTGAGTAGTTCTCACACACAATATGCCTGTACCTGATGTTAACAACTGGAATGGTGTATGTGAACACCTGCATATCCTGGCACTGTTCCCAGGGAAGCTAAGTGTGTGTCCTGGATGTGGGTGTGGTGTTCTGGACTGGTTGTGTTGTGTGTTACAGGTCCTGTGGTCCCAAAGCATGGTATAGAACATAACCTGCCAGTGGGTTGTGCATATCTGACCCTGACGTAGGTGGCTGAAAAAGCATATATATGCTATCCCCCACCTGACAGGTAGTACTACATGTCCATACCTCTGTAGAAATAAAGATGTCAGCACCCTATAAATACTACAGGTGCAGAATAGATGCCTAGGATTTCGGATAGTGTGCTCTACTAATGCGTCTCCCTCAAGTGTCATAATATAGTTAGGTAGGGGTTTAAATCCTGCAAATGCTGAGTGGGGTTTGTGTGTGTGAAAGGCTGTCAGAGGGAAATGTCCCTTTTGGCAACTGGGAAAACACACTACAGGATGCACATTCCCCTTTCTAAACACTGATGATGTCAGCACCCTATAAGTGCAGCAGGAGAAGGGAATCCTCCCAGTAATGCGAATAGCGCGCTCCGCTAATGTGTCCGTTTCAAGTGTCATAACATAGTTAGGTAGTGGTTTGAATCCTGTACATGGTCAGTTTGTGTGGAGGGGGTTAGTGTGTGTGCAAGGCTGTCACTTTTGCCAAGTAGGAGAATACACTACAGGATGCACATTCCCCTGTCTAAGCACGGATGATGTCAGCACCCTATAAGTACAGCAGGAGAAGGAAAACCTCCCAGTAATGCGAATAGCACGCTCTGCTAATGCGTCTGTCGCGAGTGTCATGACATAGTTAGGTAGTGGTTTGAATCCTGCAAGTGTGTGTGTTTGGATGAGGGGGGTTAGTGTGTGTGCAATTTTGTGTGAGGGAAATGTCCCTTTTGGCAACTGGGAGAATACACTGCAGGATGCACATTCCCCTTTCTAAACAGAGATGATGTCAGCACCCTATAAGTACAGCAGGAGAAGGAAAGCCTCCCAGTAATGCGAATAGTGTGCTCTGCTAATGCGTCCGTCTCGAGTGCCATAACATAGTTAGGTAGTGGTTTGAATCCTGCAAGTGTGTGTGTTTGGATGAGAGCGGTTAGTGTGTGTGCAATTTTGTGTGAGGGAAATGTGCCCTTTGCCAACTGGGAGAACACACTACAGGATGCACATTCCCCTTTCTAAACACAGATGATGTCAGCACCCTATAAGTACAGCAGGAGAAGAGTTCCTTCCAGTAATGCAAATAGCGCGCTCTGCTAATGCGTCCGTCTCGAGTGTCATAACTTAGTTAGGTAGTGGTTTGAATCCTGCAAATGGCAAGTGTGTGTGTTTGGATGAGGGGGGTTAGTGTGTGTGCAATTTTGTGTGAGGGAAATGTTCCTTTTGGCAACTGGGAGAACACACTACAGGATGCACATTCCCCTTTCTAAACACTGATGATGTCAGCACCCTATAAGTACAGCAGGAGAAGGGAAGCCTCCCAGTAATGTGAATAGCGCACTCTGCTAATGCGTCCGACTCGAGTGTCATAACATAGTTAGGTAGTGGTTTGAATCCTGCAAGTGTGTGTGTTTGGATGAGGGGGTTAGTGTGTGTGCAATTCTGTGTGAGGGAAATGTGCCTTTTGGCAACTGGGAGAACACACTACAGGATGCACATTCCCCTTTCTAAACACTGATGATGTCAGCACCCTATAAGTACAGTAGGAGAAGGAAAACCTCCCAGTAATTCGAATAGCGCACTCTGCTAATGCGTCTCTCCCAAGAGTCATAATATAGTTAAATAGGAGTTTGAAACCTGTAAATGGCATGTGTGTGTGTTTGGATGTGGGGACTCTGTGTGTGTGCAATTCTGTATGAAAAACATGTGCTTTTTTGAAATCAGGGGATCACCCTACATGATGCACATTACCTTTTCCAAACAGTGATGATGACAGCACCCTATACATACAGCTGGAGAAGAAACATCTGCCAGTACTCAGAATAGCACAAACTGCTACAGCATCACTCTCAAGTGCCATAACATATTTAGGTAGGGGTTTGAAACCTGCAAGTTTGGATGTGGGGAGTTTGGTGTGTGCAGTTCCGTATAAAAAACATGTTAGTTTTGGCAATCAGGAGATCACACTACCTGATGCACATTACCCTTTCAAAATACTGATGTTGTCAGCACCCTATAAGTACAGCCAGAGAAGAGGAACTATCTAGTAATCCGAATAGTGCACTTTGCTAATGTGTCTCTCTCACTTGCCGTGACCTAGCTAGGTAGGGGAATGAATCTTGCAAATGGCAAGTGTGTGTGTGTGTGTGTGGGAGGGTAGTAGGGTGGGTGAAACTGCAAGTGTGAGAGAACAGATCCTTTTGGCAAATACTACAATACACCAGATGCTGCATATTCCCCCAGTAAACACAGAGGATGTCACCACACTATCAGCACAGCCAAACAGGGCTAGTTGGCTAGTAATTCCAACAGTGCGCTCTGCTACTGTGTCTATTACCATTGTCAGAGTACAGATAGGTATGTTTTGGTAACCCACAACTGCCACGTGTGGTTGTGTCACACAGTATGACCTTGTGTGGGTCTTTGTACATAACAATGCATGCCATTGCCTAAACCAGAAATGGCATTGCACACATGATGTATGTGTGACACATACACATAAATACCTGTGACCTGCAGTAGTCACCATGTCTGACACATGCCTCGAGTGGATAAATGGTATTTGCAATGTATACCAATATGACTGTGTCTTACTGTGCAGGGTCCACACGCGATATGTGTCTATACAGTGTGGGTGTATATGGTAAAATACCTACAGCAGGGGATACACATCTGGTCTGGGCTATATAGTGTACATGTAGTCGATGTACAGGTGCTGCATATTCCCACCTGTTATGGTAACATGTCATTCCACTTCAATTCAGTGACCACATGCTGTGAACCCTTCAACTAGTGTGTTGTAGCTACAGTAATGCTCACACACAATGTTTGGCTGGAAGCAGTCCAGCCATATAAACACAGTTCTTGAGACTGTCATATTGCCAGTGTTGTTATGGAGGATAGGTGGTCTTCCTGTGTATGGGAGGGTTGTGTGTGCCAGGCTATGAACCAGATGGCAGTCCGACACACTGTTAGCTGCACATGATTAGGCCCTGATGCCTTGTGCTGTGCCAACAACCTGGAGGTGTGTGTATCTGTGGTGCCTTGGGATACCACCCCCCTGTCCATGTGTGTTACATGTGTAGGGGACGACAGGCATGGTATGGGGCATAACCTGTCAGTGATGAGTAACACCTGTGAGCCATGAATCAGGAATCTGGTACTGCACAGACATTGCAGTTCACCGTGCTGAGGACAGTGTCCGGTGCATGCATCTTCCGGTGTACACTGCTGTTGTTGTGTAGCAGCACTGTTAGTGTCCTAACCTGTGTGATACCCATGGAGGTGGCTATGTAAACCATGTCCTGCAGCATAAGGCAGTATGTGTGTATCAAGGAGCTTTGCCATTATACATCGGGCCATGGGTGTCACGTGCAAGATGACCCTTGCACATCATTGTGGCTTCCCTAGCATGTAAGCACACGTTGACAGCCAGTGGATACCCTATGAATGACATTGGAGACTGAACATAATGTAGACATAAAACACCCTTCCCACATATAGTGGTAGCATACCTGGTGAGGGTATGTTGGCAACCAAGATCAGGCTCATACTGGCCTGTGCCACATGCTGAGAGATCCATTCTATGTTCCCTATCATGTAGTCCAGGGAGGTATGTCTCAGGTCAGCCATACTGGCATGGTCAATGAGTGAGTCATATGTGTCCATGCCTCTGACTGACCTGTATGCATGTGTTCTGTGGTGGACCATGGTGCCCCTGAAGCATATCACTGTGACCTTCACCAGATACAGCCTGTTGAGCGGGATCCCAGTGCACCACCCAAGACAGGTACCTGACACGTCTGTAGCAGGTGTGTTGAGTAGCCCTACAGGCTGTGAGTGTGTGACACACGGGATGTGTGTGCCATGTGTGGCATGTGCTCTGTTCTGACGGAACATATGCCTGTGTGCCAGCTGCGGAGGTGTGTGATGCTCAGGCAGGATGCTATTCTGAGTCCCCATGTATGCCCCAGTGTGTTCAGCATGCTGTCAGTGTGTGTCAATGTCTGACTTGTATTGTAGTCACTGTAATATATTTTATTTATTTATTTATTTATTTATCCTACATTTGTTGACCGGGATAGTCCGACTGGATGCATGTCCGTTTCCAGCAGAGGCCCAAGGAGAAAAGCTACAAGGGTAAGCAGATACAGCATTATATAATACCAGCATTACATATTACAAACAGATTATTTGCAGAGATTACATAAGTAAGCAAGTTAAACATGTTCCACAGGTTAAAGTTAGTCTTGAGCACAAGTCAGGATTAAATTAAATTACACAGTAAACTGGTTAACAGATTTTACACATTCGAGTTAGCCAGGCTTGATACATTGACATAGCCAGTTAAGTGACAAATGTTGTTTGAGTCTAGTGTTAAATTGACCTAAGGTGGAAAGTAAGGTAATATCAGCTGGAAGTGAGTTCCAGGATCTACTTACAGAGTTTGCAAAGAGAGAATCACCGGCTGTGTTATTAAATTTGCTAGTCTGAATTAGTAGTTTGTTAGAGGATCGAAGCAGTCTAGGATTGTTATAGGGGGTGATAATATTTGAAGTGCTGGAGTATTGTCCGGATTATAGAGGTTTTTATAGGCCATAATAAGTTGGTTATACTATATTAGGCTGGGTAGTTCAAGCCAACCAAGCTGATTTAGATTGATGCAATGGTGTGTCCTAAAAGGCAGCCCAGTGGCAAACCTGGCAATGTGGTTGTAGCAAATTGAGTGTTTGTTAAGGACAGTCTTGTTCATATTCGAGAGTAGAGGGGATGCATACAGAAGGGTTGAAAGAAGGTGTGAGCGAGCTATGGCACTTTTAGCTGGAGGGGTTAGGAAGGCTTTTATTCTGTAAAGTGACCCTAGTCTTTTATTGATGGCTTTGATAATTTGGTTAACATGTAGATCACATTTGAGATTATTGTCTATGATGACACCTAATAGTTTAGTAGATGGGTCAGGGGAGATTATTGTGCCATCAGTTGATGTTATGGTAAAGGTGAAAGCGGTAGACCTACGTGTTGGTGAAATAACAGCAGTTTAGTTTATTTGGGATTTAGGATCAGACAATGTTCAGAAAGCCAGTTTTCTATTGTATTAAAGGTGGTCTGGGTAGCTGACCATAATTCTACTGGAGATGTGGCTGAGCAGATCAGAGTAGAGTCATCAGCATATTGGATACACCTGACTTTTGGGATGACAGTATAAAGGTCGTTAATGACGATGGAGAACAGCAAGGGCCCTAGTATAGAGCCTTGTGGTACTCTGAGGGTGTTAGGTAGAAGGTTAGAGAGTTTGTTCTGCCAGAGTCCAGCCTGCTGTCAACCATGCAGGTAGGATTGAAACCATTGGAAGGCTCCAGTATCTAGACAGAATGTTTGCAGGGTGTGGATTACAAGTTGGTAATCAACCATATCGTATGCCTTGGAAAGATCCAAAAAGAGGGCTGAGGATATATAATTAGTGTTGCAAGTATGGTTTATGGTGTTAGTAAAGGCTAGGAGGCCTGAAGTAGTGCTGTGATGAGGATGGAAGCCATGCTGAGTGTCTGCCATAAGGCGATTTTGGATTAGGTGGTGCATGAATTGTCTATGAATAAAGTTTCCATAATCTTTGCAAGTGGAGAGAGTATAGCTATTGGCCTATAATTGGAGAATTCAGTAGAGCTGCCTCCTTTGTGAAGTGGGATTACATAGGATATTTTCCAGATGGTGGGAAATTTAGATTCTACCATGGATCATTTGTTTAGTTTTGAGATGGGGTAAGCAATAGCATCAGCTGATGTTTGTAGGTACTCGGCAGGGAGTTGATCAGCAGAAAGTGTAGTGGGTTTTACTTTTTCAATCAAGGTATGGAGAAGTGAAGTGGTGACTGGTTGGCAGCTGAACGCAAGTAGGTTTCTAGGGGTGCTACTTTCAGGACCAGGGGAGCTGGGAGGTAGATGGCTAGCTAGGGCTTGAAATGTCTCAGTAAAGAATTGGTCAAAACTATCAGAAACATCTTCAGGGGTTTTATCAATAGTAGCAGCAGGGATTGGGGTTGAAATTTGTCCAGGATGTAGTATATATGACATGCCACCTGACAGGGTATGGCATTACTGGGTTCAGAGAGCTCAGTCCCCAGATTGGCTGTGTGGTGGCATCCCACACATGTGTTGTACGTTCCTGGCCAAGGGTGATGGCTGACTGCATACATGTGGCAGCTGTGACATTGCCACATGACTCACATAAACCACAACTGGACCATAGAGGTGATTCACAGGTTACCTTTGCACATGCTACCCTAGTAGTGTGATTGCCATGGTGAGTGCCAGCACATAGGGCCAATGGGGAACAACATACTGAAGGTGTGTATGTGTGGGTGTACCGCTACTGTTTCATAGCACTGGCATATATGACTGCACACGTGGGTAAATGCCAGGTAAGACATGTGCAATGTGTCACAGGCAATGTACATGCGTACAGGACAGACAGTGACATTCTGTCATGTGTAAAGTTGACATACGTATCGTACGCTATGCAGATGTCACTAGGAGTCTACAGAAGCACTGTAACTCTGCATTGCAGGTGTAAGCAGTGTTCCAGGGAACCCCAAGCGAACATGCATGCAAACAAAGCTACAGTAAGTAGGGCTGGAAGTAGTGCATTGTACAACAAAGAAGGGGTAACAATAACAGTAAGTACCAATGCAAATATGTAGGCACTATCAACATGTACCCAGGAATACACAGTGCAGATGCCCATGGTAGAACTGATATTATGTCATAGTTATTTGTGATTTGGATTACATTGGTACTGCACACATATCTACATGTGCAAACATCCACATTGCATAGTCGTTGTGGGCAACTTGACACCATTACTGTACATGTCCACCATTGCATATCACTACTTGCGTTAGCTTCCCCCCTGTGCTACCCATGTATGCGGCTATCTGTTGACAACCTTACCACCGGCATGCAATTATGTGCAGCTGTTATACTTTGGTATGTACTATGGGTGCAGATAACAATTCAGGACATTCATACAGTTGCTGCAGCAGGCATGCTGGGATATACACACAGTCATAGCAGCACACTGTACTGTTACCAACATGATACTACTAATACACTTCTATGTAGTCACCCTGTGCATCAGCAACGTGTTTACCTGTTCCCGCAATGATGTTGGAGATTGCAGGAGGTGGCACAGTGTCATCATATGCACAGGGTGTGAATTAGGTATGCCTGAATCAGCCACTGATACCACCAATTGACATGTGTGTATATGTGTGTTGGTGAGGGGCAGCAGTACAGGGTGGGGCAGTGTTGGTGCAGTGTGTGCATGTATGTGGTCGCCCTAGGTGTTAACATTTCACATGTGTGTATGCACACACAGTTCCACCTCATGGCTGCCATATACAGGGGTTTGTGGACAGCCACAGACTGCACCTGGCAGGTCATACAGATCAGTGTCTGTGGGCACGGACACGGTACCTGTGCCTGGCAGGGGTGCTACGGATCGTATCCAGTACTAAGCCAGACTGGGTACTGTCATCAGAAGTGGGAGTGTGTTGACTGGACACAGGTCCCTGTTGGGACTGTCCAGAGCCACGTGCACGTGGTCTTCTGGGGCGTTCCAATGACAGCACAGACCTAGCATTGCTGGGGCTGTTGCTGGCACTATGGGGGCGTGCGCGAGCCTGTTGTCGTCCTCGCCGACTGCCAGCTGCTGCTGTTGCTGGCATACGGCCACGTTGACACCACAAATGCCCACCATTGCCCTGACTCATGGACATTTGGTTGTGGAACTGCTGTAATATGTCCCGACAATGTCTGTCTATGACATCGGTGAAATTACGGATAGCATCCGTAATGTCACGCATACTGTCTGTCATGGCTGTGCGACATGCTCTCAGCTCCCTCAGACCCTGTCTGGTGTACCTTTCCATAAGCGACTGTGCCTGCATGACAGTCCGAAACATAGCTGAGGTTGACAGACCTCTTTGGGCACGTCAGCCAGAGGCAGTACACCCACGGATGCTCCCACGAGAACCCATGGGCAATTGTCTGTGTGGTACCATCGGAGGACCCTGCCCATGGCTGCTGTGTGGGGATGCATGTGCCACAGGTACCACATTACCCTGGTCTATGCCCACTGTATCCTGTCCATCACCTAGGGACAATGGTGACAAAGGATGTACTGGCAGGACGACTGTGCGCAATGATGGGGTTGACAGCTGTGTACTGTCAATTGGCTTACCAATGGTGGACCCTGACACACTTTCCTGTACCATTACACAAATATCATCATTACCAGTACCCGTGGCACAAGATTCAGGTTCCCTGCTGCAGGTCACCAGAGCAGCACCAGAACCTGTGGGAGGAAGACAGGAAACACAGTTTACAGTCTCCAGACATTGTTACCAGTGATGCACTTCTGCACACATGCACACATGCACACATGGACACATGCACACATGGACACAGGCAAACATGCACACATGGACACAGGCACACATGCAGACATGCACACGTGGACACATGCACACAGGCACACATGCACACATGCAGACATGCACACGTGGACACATGCACATGTGGACACATGCACATGTGGACACATGCACACATGGACACATGCACACATGGACACATGCACACATGCACACATGCACACGTGGTCACATGCACACATGGACACATGCACACATGCACATGCACACGTGGTCACATGCACACATGCACACGTGGACACATGCACACATGCACACGTGGACACATGCACACATGCACACATGCACATGTGGTCACATGCACACATGGACACATGCACACATGCACACGTGGTCACGTGTACACATGCACACATGCACACGTGGACACAGGCACACATGCACACGTGCACACCTGCACACATGCACACATGCACACGTGGACACAGGCACACCTGCAAACATGCACACATGCACACATGCACACATGGGCACAGGCACACATGCACACATGCACACGTGGTCACGTGTACACATGCACACATGCACACGTGGACACAGGCACACATGCACACATGCACACATGCACACGTGGACACAGGCACACCTGCACACATGCACACATGCACACATGGGCACAGGCACACTTGCATACAGGCACACATGCACACATGCACACGTGGACACATGCACACATGCACACATGCACATGTACACATGCACACATGCACACATGCACACGTGGACACAGGCACACATGCACACATGCACACATGCACACTTGGACACAGGCACACATGCACACATGCACACGTGGACACAGGCACACCTGCACACATGCACACATGTACACACCGCAGTATACACACAGAGCACTACTGAGTTACACTACTGTTACTAGCATTATCAGGACTATTATAGGTTATGTTAAACACACTCACCAGCATGGATGGCCTGCCTTGCTGTAACCCCGGAGGGACCTGCAGAAATTATGAGATTAATGTCAGTGGGCACAACTGTGCCATTGATATTGCATATGATACAGTGCAGTAGTACACCAGTTGCCTTTCACATATCAGCTGCTGATATTGCCAGCATCACACATGCACAATTACATACTATGATGACAGATACATACCACGGACACACCTTACACATGCATAAACTAACAGTGTACAGAACAGTCAAGTGTACATATGGCATATTACCTGCATGCTCCATGTCGTGCTGCTGTGTGGATCCAGCCTCCATCATGATGCAGGTGTACTGCTGTTGCTGTTCTGGGGCTGGAGCCACAACACTTAGGAGTAGCCCCTCCAGTCTGGTGAGGGGGGGATGTGTGGCCACCCCACCTCCTGTGGCAACCTGTTGCCTGTGGATATCTGATGCACGCTGACAGACACTTCGGATTAAATCACTGCAGTGATGTCGTACCTGCTCATATGTCCTATTATGCATGCCAATATCATTTACCCTACGGACAAGGTCTTGCCACAGTGCAGCCCTCTCCTGCTGATTCTGACTGGTGCGGGAAAACAGGATGTCATACTCCCACACCAGGCTCTGGTGGATCTCCTCATCTTCCACTGCAGAGTAGGTGGGATTACACTGATGCGCCATCTCCCTGGAAGAGAACACAAACAGGATATCAGCAGACTATGTCAGCAATATATGGCACACATACTATACATGATACTCATGTGTAGTGATATACTACTACTCCCATATGTTGCATGTGTGTGTGTGTCATGGTGGATACACAGGTACATGGCCAGATATCAGTGCTCAGCCAACACCTGTGCAACAATACCTGCCACATTCCACACAACATAGTAGCATGCCCCATCGGTCAGCACACACTGACAGGTCCAATGCACAACCTCACTCTGGGGGTTCATCTCAAGGTACTGTATGTGGGACGCCATCCACTAGTGTGATGTGGACAAGTTACTCGGCCTGGATATACATATCCCACCACCACCACCACCAGCACAGTAGACTACTTTGATATGTATGTGATTAGACAGTTATTCACTTGTTGGGACTGAGATGGTATCCATGCAGCACACTGGGCCAGTGGAAGCCACAACCCACACTGTTGACCCCTTTGCAAATGCTTACCACAGACATGTCACAGATTGCATGGAACTTGCACACACATTTCTAACCCAGACCCTATGCACAAAGGTTAGGCATCCTGTCCGGTGGACCCCAGACAGAGGCAGATTGTATAACAATAGCAGGAAGCTACTGCAGGACAGAGCACATTCACATTAAGGGAAGGCATCTGTGGTCAGCACTGGTACTATGCTACGGTCCCTCATAACAATGGCCACGGCCTTTTCTGGGAGGGAAATGGCCACAAACACTATGGATGACCACAAGGCCTTCTTCAGTTATGTTACACATATGGACCAAATACCTCAGATATGCTCTGTGTTAATACACACCTATTTAAAATTCACCAAACACACGGATATTGGCAACAGTCTTGCAGACAGGTTCGGTGCACGTATCCCCCCTCCTTCTCCCCCACCAGTTGAAATAGTTATCACAGCTGTATGTAACCTCCCTATCATCTCACATGTCCAGGTGAGGGCCGCCATCAGCAGAGCAGAACACACAGCATCACTGTGACCTCATGGTATCCCTGGATGTGTGCTACCTGCACTCCAAGAGGACATGCAACCACATATAACACTGATAATTTATCTTGGCCGTACTACAGGATATGTACCTGGAAAGTGGCATACAGCGACAGTGGTCCCACACCACTAACGAGGCACCTCGACTGACCCTGGGAACTACCACATCATATGCATAACCAGCCTGGTCTGCTAAGCTATGGAATTATGCAGTATGGGATACATATGCAGTGATATCGGGTACCTGCAGACACTTGTTCCCAGCCAGTGTGCCTTTGTGATGGGCTGATCCTGCCTTTTAAACCTGGCTGACCTTTCAAAGCAGTCACTACAGCCATTGCTGAGGGCAACGCACAGACAACTGCTGCCAGGATCATGGCCTAACACTGATTGACATGTAATGTATGGTCATCCCCTTTTGGTGGAACTACGTACACACAACATATCACATGGACATACCTATAGATACAGACCTATGACACATTTGGAGGGTTCACAGTATGCGCACTATTAACCTGCTACTTTGCATTACCTGTGTTTGTCGCAGCTGGTTGCGTTATCACTGCTTCTGATTCCTGCTGCTACTGTCACTTCTGACAGCTTAGAGTCACAGAGTCACAGTGTGCAGGGTTTTTTTTTTTTTTTTGTTCTCTCTCTCTCTCTCTCAGTTTTCTCTCTCCCTCTGTCTGCTTCCAGACAGTGCAATGAATGTATTGCATGTGTGGAGTGTTAGTACTGGATGCTTTTGTAGGTATCTGCATAGGTCCATGTGATGGCCTCTGCACCAATTGTAAGCCAGCATTTGCTAATTGCATACAGCCAGTTGTGTACTGATTGCAGTTCTCACTGTGATTTCAGGTCAGTGCTATAAAAGGGTATGTGAGATAGGCATTGCCCTTTCAGATTGTAAGGGCGGGGACCATGCTGGTATGCTGTGGACACTGTTCTGTGAGTGTAAAGGTTAGTATCTCTCATGATTCAGGCTGTGTTGTAGATTCACATTTCACCAGTCCTCTCTCCTGTTCCCTGTAGTAAGTGTGTATGCACAATGACACCTACAACTATATATAGATATATATTTATATATATATATATGTACATATACATACATTTACATATGTACATTAACTGACATTATTACCTACAAGCTAACAACTAGCATGGCTGTTTCTGTTCACACACTACTATTATGGGAATCCAGTAGTTTTGACAGTAATTCTACATGACATGCTTTGGGTACTACACATCCTATATTCCCTTTACATTCATCCCTACTATTACATGTTATATTTATTTTAGCACAATGTTCTTGTATAAGAGTTGTGGCTTAGTGGTAGGTCATGCAGACTAGTGTTTCCAAGGTCCTGGGTTTGGGACTGACAGTGGGATTTTATTTTGCTTTTGAACTGAGTACAGGACCTGTCAATCAAAGTGACTAAGGCACTTTTAAGCAGTTGTAACCGGGTTAACGCTGGTTTGCGCTGAGCTCACATATGCGCACTGGCATTCAGCTCTGCACACACACGCGCACACCCGCTTACAACCGCTTAACAGTGCTTACTCTGGTGCACACCCGCGCTATTTTCTTTGAAAGAAATGAAAATGGGGAGACAGGAAAGTGGTGAAAAAGGGGTCACAAAGAGGGTAAGACAGTAGGGAAACAAGCTTGGGATTTGCAGGAGGGATGTAGGTAAGGCCCATAGCTGCCCATTTCTTCATCAGCAACAGCTGTGCATATGTATGTAATTTGGTGCAACATTTGAAACCTTCCACCCCTAAGAGAGGTGTCAGGACAACAATAATACTTGTTGTACAGCCAATTGTAATTGATAGATTCCATGTCCAGCAGACATGTGTGCGGAATGGGCAGCTATGTATGGGGCGTAATTTTTTTGTGGGTACAGAGTGTCCTTTTTTTTTTTTTTTTCAGGTGAGAGTGGTATGTCAGGTTAAGGAAGTCGGTACAGCTGGGGAGGTAGGTTGGGTAGGTAAACAGACAAGACAAACAAGACACATACAGGGGCGGTGTATGACATGTGTGGGGGGGGTTACACAATTGACGGGGACGGAGGTTTGGATATCCAGAGCCCATGAGCCCACAGATGGCAACAGTGGAACTGATATCTCCACCCATAGGCAGTTGCCACTGTTCCTTCACTGCCCAGGATGGGGCTGTGCTGGGGGCTGTGTAGGCCGGGCAACAGGCATGCCCGTATGTTGTGCCACCCATGCCTCAAGCTGGTGTAGGGGCTCGAGAACAGAGTCCCGAATCTCCCTACGCACCACAGTCTGGACGCTACGGAGGGAGAGTGGTGGTTCTCCTCCAGCCACACTTGCAGAGGGTGGGCGAGCCCCATCCCCTGCAGTGCTTCCACCCGCAGGTGGCACAGGGCCACTGGAGGAGGGTCCAGACTCGGCACTAGTGCCAGGTGCACTCGCCAGCTGAGATGGGAGAGGTGGGTCCGCTGGAACCCGCCTTCCCTGTCGTCCTATGTTTTGCATTATGTTATGACAGTTTGGGTTAGTGACATATAATACCATTCACAATTAGTTGTAACAGCATGCATTAGTATTCCCATTAACCAAACACCCAGATATTCACACCATTGAACAGCGTGCATAACACATGCATAATTTGAACAGCAATACACAGTCCAACAACATGTAGGGTTAATTAATGGCAACAGGCCATCAGGTTTGGATGTATGAACAGGGCAGATGCATCAACGGACATGCAAATATATATGACCCAACAGGACAAACGTCCAGGGGTGTTAATTGTGATTGCACATACCATTTTCACGTAGAATGGATTATATGTGGTTATAGGGTGGGGGTGAGGAAAATAATATTAACACCTTCAAATACCAATACATATGCTGTACATTTCTAATAGCTACAGATATATACACACTACTGTTCTAACTATAGTTTCCTATATGATAACTATTTCAACTTGGTGATAGGACTGTTACTGCAACATCAATATACATTTTATTGTTCTTCATACACATTCATATCTAGCTTTGTTCAGCTACATCATCCTGCTACATTTGCTTTATATAGCTGTAGACAAGTGTGGATGTTTGGTATATCAGACAATCATACTATCTGCATATTGCAGACTGAGAGCAACATATCCAGATTTTGGGATACACATTCCAGATGCAGCAACACTTTGAACAGATTCCGCTGTTTGGTTTTGATTTTCACATGCATTTCTTTCTGTCTTGACTGCAGTATACTTTATTCAGGGGTTATTACTACTGTATTGCTGGATTCATGACACTTTCTCACACTCTCTCACTTTTTTTCATTTTACTATTCAGTATGGTACTTACTTCTAGGCTTTATTGACATGTTTTACCTATAGTTATTACAATCCTTTCCAGCAGTCTCACTTCTGTCATGTTTCAGTATTTCAACAAGGATATATTTCACACATGTGATTTCATCATCTTCTGCAGCTATACTTTTCAGCCTGCTGCAGGTTGTGTACTATTTTCTTACAGGTGGGGCATTTTTATTTTAGAATCTATGTCAGACATTTTCATTTTTCTGTTTGGCTTACAGGCTACAACACACTTTTGTAATCAAGCAATACTTTCAGACACTTTCACGCTGTTACTTGCACATTTTATTCCTTAGTGACTACACTGCACTCTTTTGCTGACTGTCATACTTTTATATTTCTTTACAGTTACTGGTAGTGGATTACTGACCTGCCTGGTGGCGCAACCGCACCAGCCTATCGCCATAGGCTCTGCGGTTCGCAGAACGGACACCTGCAGTTGTAATATAAATGAAGTAATATTGGAATACACATCTCCAAAATATCAGCTAGTTTAATTTCTTACATACATAATTAAATGTAACTTACTCAGTAGTGGGGCGTTGGGCATTTGCCGGGCCTCCTGGATCCAAAGGTTCAGTTGTTCCTGCTTGCGTCTCTTCAGGTCCGCATGGTGGTGACAGACCTGCTCACCAGTCCTTGGAATCCCTGTGGCACTGGTGAGATCATGAGCCAACCGGTCCCATGCCTCGGCCCTGTATGCTCCCCAGAGGACCTGGCCCTGCATGAGTTGGGCCTCATGATTGTGGACTAGGAGCCAGACCATGTACCTGGACTCCTCAATGCCCCATCTCTGTGCTCGAAAGCAACTACCCTCTCCTACTCCTGTCATTCTGCCTGCAGTTCAGTTCTACAATCATTTATGCTGTGTATTCCCGCCTATGGGGCTTATATAGTCCGTTCTTCCCGCACATATCTGTGATTGGCCATTTTGGAATTGTATCAACTTCAGTAAGCCTGCATTGTCAT
Source organism: Protopterus annectens (assembly GCF_019279795.1). Taxonomy (NCBI): domain Eukaryota; kingdom Metazoa; phylum Chordata; order Ceratodontiformes; family Protopteridae; genus Protopterus; species Protopterus annectens. The sequence continues at coordinate 1,880,270,516 of NC_056735.1, read as the reverse complement.
GCTCCAGTTTGTATTCATTCCTATATATTAGCTATTATTGCATTTATAGGTACTGCTGTCATGGCTTAGTGGTTTGGTACCTTGACTATGGTGTATAGTATCCTGGGTTCGAACCTGGCCACTACTTTTTATTTTTTATGACTGTCTAGACATGCTGAGGGGTGTGTCTGTGTAAAGGCAGTTTTGATACGGCTTGCTCAACGTTGCCCGTCGGTTAGCTTGTTTGCGCTGTGCGCAGCTCCGTGCAAACGGGGTACGCTGGTTTAAGCCTCATTTGGCTATCAGCACACATATTACGCTCAGCTCAGTTAGGGGCACATAGATTTAGCGTGTTAAAACACTGCTCAGCTACGGGCACTCATTTTGCACCAGTTAAACCACTGCTCACCTACGGGCAGATGCACTCACCCTGTTAAACTGTAGCTCAGCTATGGGCACATCTGGCATTTTTTATTCTTTTGTTACCTCACATTTCTTCAATATAAATGGGCTATTTCATTACATTTTACATAAAATGTGATTTTATGTGTGCATATTTGTCAGGGACTTGTTTCGTGCTTATTTTGCTAAAAATAAAAATTGGTGTTGTGGGGGCTCGAACCTTGAATGCCTGCTTTTCAGCCAACATCTCTACCGCTACGCTTTTGCTTCTTGGCTTACTTTGCATATTTCGTTCTTATATGCTTTCCCACTGACTGCTAACTGTAGCTGCTTACGGCACGCCAAAGCAAAGCACACTCACGGTTAAACATCTTTACAATTTAAAAAAAAATTATGTGATGTTCATTTGTAAATTTTATGTTCGTAGTCTGTGAGGACATGTGTTGTGTTGTGTTTATTCACATTTCCATGGACTCTGTCGTGGGTGTTTACTTTGGGCACTTTTACTCTTCTGGGGGCGTGTCCGCTTACAGGGCTCGGCCTACGGACACGCCCCCTACTGTCTTACATGGACCGTGTTAGCCTTAGGTGTGATTCAGCATGCTCTCATGAATATGCAGAGCATGCTGACATCACTCCGTTTAACTGCAGCCTCCGTGTATGAGTTATAACTCTTACACGGAGGCTTCGTGAATCCTGCCCATTATCTTTTTCAAACAACTAGCATGACTTTAAAATTTATTTTCAGAACAAAGAATGCCTATCCAGCCACTGTAGTTTCACATGCCACCCAAACCCAGACACCTTTACAAACACACAAGTTAGGTCAAACACCCGGTCTTTGCATCCACAGCAGTGACTCAGAAAAGGCAAAAGGGTGGCAAGTTTAGACCATAGCATGAAGAAATCTATTCTCTTTTCACTACGTGTGATATTGTGTGTATTAAACATTTATATCTATCCATTGCAGTCTTATCTCCTTATTTTTATCAATTCAGAGTAATACTATGATATGGCCAGACTTTCTCAGAATGAGCAATTCCACTATTGACTCTTCTGGATGTACAGTCTGCATCTATAAGTTGCAAAAGGGAAGAAAATCACTGCATTTTATTTAATTGTTTTACTTTTTATATATTTATTTATTTTATTTATATCTAAATTATCCGCTTCCATCTAAAGACGAGAAGGTTTAAAAAAGTGAAGGTACAGCTGTAACATACAGCCCAATGTGAAGTGGTAATACATTTGCTGCACATTAATTAATATGATACATCTTACATCTGGTTAGGACCTTTAAATTATTACAAAATATAATGGCTTTGACTAGCTCTTCAAACTTTTAAGTTCAGTTTTAAACATAATAAATACAAACACACAAATATAAACTCTCCCTATCAATTCAGCTATTCATCCAGTGCAATTTCTTTCTGTCAGCTGGGCTGTTTTGTATGAATACTGGAATACTAACAGTTCTATTAATAATCTACATAGGAGTGAAGTTACCAGAACCAGTCTCTGTAGTAAGGAAAACTACTTTCAATTCATTTCTGACATTTCTTTTGTAATAAAGATAATGGCTCATCATAATCTTCTATACCATCATATAAAACTTCCAAGGCAGATTTTGTCCTTCTTTCCATGACTCATAGTTGCACACTAAAATTGCAGTTCTAGCTGTTAAAGTAGAGTTGTGTAAGTTGAACTTATAACAGTAGATGTTTGCATGATCACTGCTGTGGCAGCCTTAGCTATATGTTATATTCTGCAAAATATATAACAATCAGCTAGCTTCCAAAGTTTCAGGTCACCTTTCATGTGCTCAAACTGTCAGACAAATCAAGTTGAGCTGACTAAAAGACAAGTTTGGATGAACCAAAAAAAAAAAAGTGATGGAGGGAGGGAGCTGGTACTGCAGCAGTGATCATTTAAATATCTACTGTTATGGTAAGTTCAACTTACACAGCTGTACTATGTTTATCATATTGATCACTGCTGCAGTAGCCTTAGCTATATGGGTACCATAACTAAGTATATTTGGGAGGTGGAAGGAGAAGGGTCCAGGCCCCCCTGGTGAATGGTCCTAGCAAAGCTTGATCTAGACCCAGAGAAGGAATCAAGCTTATACTGCTTTATAAAAGTATGTACAGATGACCAAGTAGCAGCTTCTGGAATACTTCTAGAATCCAACCCTTTCAAAAAAGTCATAGATGAAGCCAAGGCCCTCGTAGAGTGGGCCTTGACCCTACCTGGAATTGATTTGTTATGGTGAGTATAACAAAAGCTAATACCTTTAGACAGTTATAAGTAGCCTGTTTTGTCACATGTGATCCCTTCTTCCTACCTTCAAAAGAAATGAATAATTGATCTACAGATCTAAAAGATTTAGTTCTGTCAAGATAGTACCTGAGTTCTCTGTAGAAATCCAAGGTACAGGGTATCCTTTCTCCCTCATTTTAAGGTTCAGGGAAGAAAATTGTGAGTTGAATATTTTAGCTTAAAGTAAACTCACATACCACTTTAGGCATAAAAGAAGGAATAGCTCTTAAAGAAACCCTGTCCCAGTAAAAATGAGATTGGGTTGGTTCACCATAAGAGCTTGCAACTCAGATACCCTTCTTGCAGAGGTCAGAGTGATTAGTAAAACTGATTTCTATGTTAAGAACCTCATGTTGGCCAGACTAGCTGATTCAGCTGAAGCAAAGAAATTAAGATCCTAAGGAGAGGCCACCAGTTGTCTAAGTGGCCTCTTATGCAAAACCCCTTTCAAAAACATTTTGACATATGACTGCATTGAAAGAGGAGTATCCATTGCCAGACATGCAGAAATGGCTGTTAAATTACCCTTGATAGTGGAATAAGAAAGGCCATAGGATAACAACTCACACAAATACTGTAAAACCAGAGAACAACTAGCCCAGAGTGGGTGCTGGTTGTGTTGTTTGCCCCAACTAGAGAACCTTTTCCATTTGCTAATATATGTTGTTCTAGTAGCAGAATGTCTTGCTTCCATTAGTACCTGCTACCTGTCCTCAGAAAACATGGGCCTACAGGGAATTAAAACACTATCATCTAGACAGTCATTTGAAAATGGCTGATGTCTGGGTGTATCAAACACCCCTGGTCTCGAGTAGCTCCAGTCTGCAAGGAAGCTTGTGGTAATTGCCCCAGGCCATTTCCTAAAATGGGAGATCCATCATTGCCTGGGCATGAAGGGAGTCACCACAATGACTTTGGGAGATTCCTTCTCAATCTTCAGAAGTACCCTGGATTTTAGTGGAGAGTGATAAAAAGCAAACAGGAATATTCCTGTCCAAAGAAAAGACTAGCTCTTCAAACTTTTAAGTTCAGTTTTAAACATAATAAATACAAACACACAGATATAAACTCTCCCTATCAATCCAGCTATTCATCCAGTGCAATTTCTTTCTGTCAGCTGGGCTGTTTTGTATGAATACTAACAGTTCTATTAATAATCTACATAGGAGTGAAGTTACCAGAACCAGTCTCTGTAGTAAGGAAAACTACTTTCAATTCATTTCTGACATTTCTTTTGTAATAAAGATAATGGCTCATCATAATCTTCTATACCATCATATAAAACTTCCAAGGCAGATTTTGTCCTTCTTTCCATGACTCATAGTTGCACACTAAAATTGCAGTTCTAGCTGTTAAAGTAGAGTTGTGTAAGTTGAACTTATAACAGTAGATGTTTGCATGATCACTGCTGTGGCAGCCTTAGCTATATGTTATATTCTGCAAAATATATAACAATCAGCTAGCTTCCAAAGTTTCAGGTCACCTTTCATGTGCTCAAACTGTCAGACAAATCAAGTTGAGCTGACTAAAAGACAAGTTTGGATGAACCAAAAAAAAAAAAAAAAGTGATGGAGGGAGGGAGCTGGTACTGCAGCAGTGATCATTTAAATATCTACTGTTATGGTAAGTTCAACTTACACAGCTGTACTATGTTTATCATATTGATCACTGCTGCAGTAGCCTTAGCTATATGGGTACCATAACTAAGTATATTTGGGAGGTGGAAGGAGAAGGGTCCAGGCCCCCCTGGTGAATGGTCCTAGCAAAGCTTGATCTAGACCCAGAGAAGGAATCAAGCTTATACTGCTTTATAAAAGTATGTACAGATGACCAAGTAGCAGCTTCTGGAATACTTCTAGAATCCAACCCTTTCCAAAAAGCCATAGATGAAGCCAAGGCCCTCGTAGAGTGGGCCTTGACCCTACCTGGAATAGATTTGTTATGGTGAGTATAACAAAAGCTAATACCTTTAGACAGTTATAAGTAGCCTGTTTTGTCACATGTGATCCCTTCTTCCTACCTTCAAAAGAAATGAAAAATTGATCTACAGATCTGAAAGATTTAGTTCTGTCAAGATAGTACCTGAGTTCTCTGTAGAAATCCAAGGTACAGGGTATCCTTTCTCCCACATTTTAAGGTTCAGGGAAGAAAATTGTGAGTTGAATATTTTAGCTTAAAGTAAACTCACATACCACTTTAGGCATAAAAGAAGGAATAGCTCTTAAAGAAACCCTGTCCCTGCAAAAATGAGATTGGGTTGATTCACCATAAGAGCTTGCAACTCAGATACCCTTCTTGCAGAGGTCAGAGTGATCAGTAAAACTGATTTCTATGTTAAGAACCTCATGTTGGCCAGATTAGCTGATTCAGCTGAAGCAAAGAAATTAAGATCCTAAGGAGAGGCCACCAGTTGTCTAAGTGGCCTCTTATGCAAAACCCCTTTCAAAAACATTTTGACATATGACTGCATTGAAAGAGGAGTATCCATTGCCAGACATGCAGAAATGGCTGTTAAATTACCCTTGATAGTGGAATAAGAAAGGCCATAGGATAACAGCTCACACAAATACTGTAAAACCAGAGAACAACTAGCCCAGAGTGGGTGCTGGTTGTGTTGTTTGCCCCAACTAGAGAACCTTTTCCATTTGCTAATATATGTTGTTCTAGTAGCAGAATGTCTTGCTTCCATTAGTACCTGCTACCTGTCCTCAGAAAACATGGGCCTACAGGGAATTAAAACACTATCATCTAGACAGTCATTTGAAAATGGCTGATGTCTGGGTGTATCAAACACCCCTGGTCTCGAGTAGCTCCAGTCTGCAAGGAAGCTTGTGGTAATTGCCCCAGGCCATTTCCAAAAAAGGGAGAACCATCATTGCCTGGGCATGAAGGGAGTCACCACAATGACTTTGGGAGATTCCTTCTCAATCTTCAGAAGTACCCTGGATTTTAGTGGAGAGTGATAAAAAGCAAACAGGAATATTCCTGTCCAAAGAAAAGACTAGCTCTTCAAACTTTTAAGTTCAGTTTTAAACATAATAAATACAAACACACAGATATAAACTCTCCCTATCAATCCAGCTATTCATCCAGTGCAATTTCTTTCTGTCAGCTGGGCTGTTTTGTATGAATACTAACAGTTCTATTAATAATCTACATAGGAGTGAAGTTACCAGAACCAGTCTCTGTAGTAAGGAAAACTACTTTCAATTCATTTCTGACATTTCTTTTGTAATAAAGATAATGGCTCATCATAATCTTCTATACCATCATATAAAACTTCCAAGGCAGATTTTTTCCTTCTTTCCATGACTCATAGTTGCACACTAAAATTGCAGTTCTAGCTGTTAAAGTAGAGTTGTGTAAGTTGAACTTATAACAGTAGATGTTTGCATGATCACTGCTGTGGCAGCCTTAGCTATATGTTATATTCTGCAAAATATATAACAATCAGCTAGCTTCCAAAGTTTCAGGTCACCTTTCATGTGCTCAAACTGTCAGACAAATCAAGTTGAGCTGACTAAAAGACAAGTTTGGATGAACCAAAAAAAAAAAGTGATGGAGGGAGGGAGCTGGTACTGCAGCAGTGATCATTTAAATATCTACTGTTATGGTAAGTTCAACTTACACAGCTGTACTATGTTTATCATATTGATCACTGCTGCAGTAGCCTTAGCTATATGGGTACCATAACTAAGTATATTTGGGAGGTGGAAGGAGAAGGGTCCAGGCCCCCCTGGTGAATGGTCCTAGCAAAGCTTGATCTAGACCCAGAGAAGGAATCAAGCTTATACTGCTTTATAAAAGTATGTACAGATGACCAAGTAGCAGCTTCTGGAATACTTCTAGAATCCAACCCTTTCAAAAAAGTCATAGATGAAGCCAAGGCCCTCGTAGAGTGGGCCTTGACCCTACCTGGAATAGATTTGTTATGGTGAGTATAACAAAAGCTAATACCTTTAGACAGTTATAAGTAGCCTGTTTTGTCACATGTGATCCCTTCTTCCTACCTTCAAAAGAAATGAATAATTGATCTACAGATCTAAAAGATTTAGTTCTGTCAAGATAGTACCTGAGTTCTCTGTAGAAATCCAAGGTACAGGGTATCCTTTCTCCCTCATTTTAAGGTTCAGGGAAGAAAATTGTGAGTTGAATATTTTAGCTTAAAGTAAACTCACATACCACTTTAGGCATAAAAGAAGGAATAGCTCTTAAAGAAACCCTGTCCCAGTAAAATGAGATTGGGTTGGTTCACCATAAGAGCTTGCAACTCAGATACCCTTCTTGCAGAGGTCAGAGTGATTAGTAAAACTGATTTCTATGTTAAGAACCTCATGTTGGCCAGACTAGCTGATTCAGCTGAAGCAAAGAAATTAAGATCTAAGGAGAGGCCACCAGTTGTCTAAGTGGCCTCTTATGCAAAACCCCTTTCAAAAACATTTTGACATATGACTGCATTGAAAGAGGAGTATCCATTGCCAGACATGCAGAAATGGCTGTTAAATTACCCTTGATAGTGGAATAAGAAAGGCCATAGGATAACAACTCACACAAATACTGTAAAACCAGAGAACAACTAGCCCAGAGTGGGTGCTGATTGTGTTGTTTGCCCCAACTAGAGAACCTTTTCCATTTGCTAATATATGTTGTTCTAGTAGCAGAATGTCTTGCTTCCATTAGTACCTGCTACCTGTCCTCAGAAAACATGGGCCTACAGGGAATTAAAACACTATCATCTAGACAGTCATTTGAAAATGGCTGATGTCTGGGTGTATCAAACACCCCTGGTCTCGAGTAGCTCCAGTCTGCAAGGAAGCTTGTGGTAATTGCCCCAGGCCATTTCCAAAAAAGGGAGAACCATCATTGCCTGGGCATGAAGGGAGTCACCACAATGACTTTGGGAGATTCCTTCTCAATCTTCAGAAGTACCCTGGATTTTAGTGGAGAGTGATAAAAAGCAAACAGGAATATTCCTGTCCAAAGAAAAGACTAGCTCTTCAAACTTTTAAGTTCAGTTTTAAACATAATAAATACAAACACACAGATATAAACTCTCCCTATCAATCCAGCTATTCATCCAGTGCAATTTCTTTCTGTCAGCTGGGCTGTTTTGTATGAATACTAACAGTTCTATTAATAATCTACATAGGAGTGAAGTTACCAGAACCAGTCTCTGTAGTAAGGAAAACTACTTTCAATTCATTTCTGACATTTCTTTTGTAATAAAGATAATGGCTCATCATAATCTTCTATACCATCATATAAAACTTCCAAGGCAGATTTTGTCCTTCTTTCCATGACTCATAGTTGCACACTAAAATTGCAGTTCTAGCTGTTAAAGTAGAGTTGTGTAAGTTGAACTTATAACAGTAGATGTTTGCATGATCACTGCTGTGGCAGCCTTAGCTATATGTTATATTCTGCAAAATATATAACAATCAGCTAGCTTCCAAAGTTTCAGGTCACCTTTCATGTGCTCAAACTGTCAGACAAATCAAGTTGAGCTGACTAAAAGACAAGTTTGGATGAACCAAAAAAAAAAAAAGTGATGGAGGGAGGGAGCTGGTACTGCAGCAGTGATCATTTAAATATCTACTGTTATGGTAAGTTCAACTTACACAGCTGTACTATGTTTATCATATTGATCACTGCTGCAGTAGCATTAGCTATATGGGTAGATTACAATAACTAAGTATATTTGGGAGGTGGAAGGAGAAGGGTCCAGGCCCCCCTGGTGAATGGTCCTAGCAAAGCTTGATCTAGACCCAGAGAAGGAATCAAGCTTATACTGCTTTATAAAAGTATGTACAGATGACCAAGTAGCAGCTTCTGGAATACTTCTAGAATCCAACCCTTTCCAAAAAGCCATAGATGAAGCCAAGGCCCTCGTAGAGTGGGCCTTGACCCTACCTGGAATAGATTTGTTATGGTGAGTATAACAAAAGCTAATACCTTTAGACAGTTATAAGTAGCCTGTTTTGTCACATGTGATCCCTTCTTCCTACCTTCAAAAGAAATGAACAATTGATCTACAGATCTGAAAGATTTAGTTCTGTCAAGATAGTACCTGAGTTCTCTGTAGAAATCCAAGGTACAGGGTATCCTTTCTCCCTCATTTTAAGGTTCAGGGAAGAAAATTGTGAGTTGAATATTTTAGCTTAAAGTAAACTCACATACCACTTTAGGCATAAAAGAAGGAATAGCTCTTAAAGAAACCCTGTCCCTGCAAAAATGAGATTGGGTTGATTCACCATAAGAGCTTGCAACTCAGATACCCTTCTTGCAGAGGTCAGAGTGATCAGTAAAACTGATTTCTATGTTAAGAACCTCATGTTGGCCAGATTAGCTGATTCAGCTGAAGCAAAGAAATTAAGATCCTAAGGAGAGGCCACCAGTTGTCTAAGTGGCCTCTTATGCAAAACCCCTTTCAAAAACATTTTGACATATGACTGCATTGAAAGAGGAGTATCCATTGCCAGACATGCAGAAATGGCTGTTAAATTACCCTTGATAGTGGAATAAGAAAGGCCATAGGATAACAGCTCACACAAATACTGTAAAACCAGAGAACAACTAGCCCAGAGTGGGTGCTGGTTGTGTTGTTTGCCCCAACTAGAGAACCTTTTCCATTTGCTAATATATGTTGTTCTAGTAGCAGAATGTCTTGCTTCCATTAGTACCTGCTACCTGTCCTCAGAAAACATGGGCCTACAGGGAATTAAAACACTATCATCTAGACAGTCATTTGAAAATGGCTGATGTCTGGGTGTATCAAACACCCCTGGTCTCGAGTAGCTCCAGTCTGCAAGGAAGCTTGTGGTAATTGCCCCAGGCCATTTCCAAAAAAGGGAGAACCATCATTGCCTGGGCATGAAGGGAGTCACCACAATGACTTTGGGAGATTCCTTCTCAATCTTCAGAAGTACCCTGGATTTTAGTGGAGAGTGATAAAAAGCAAACAGGAATATTCCTGTCCAAAGAAAAGAAAAGGCATCTGTCTTCCAGGCCTTCCTGCATTGAATCCTGGAACATAATTTTTCCATTTGATTGTTCAGGGGAAGCAAAGAGGTCTGCTTGATGATATCCCACAGATGGATCAAAGTTTGGAAGACCGCCCTGATCTAGTTTCCAATCATGAGGGTCTGATCTGGTCCTGCTCAGCTTGTCTGCCATGCAGGTTTGCTCTGACCATTATATTTGGCTATATCCTAAGCTAACATAGCTAGTCAACAAAGTGGGTATGACCTGATTCCCTCTTGTTTGCTGGTGTGCCACATGACTGTGGTATTGTCTGTAACTACTTGAAGAGGTCCTGGGGACCAAAGATGGTTCACAGTTGAGTGTCTTGATCAGGACAAACATCTCCTTGATATTTAAGTGCTCGAGTCTGTCCTTGGTGTCTCACATCTGCCTGCAATTTTATCCCTCCAGAAACTGCATTTGTTCTGATGACTGCTTTGGAGCAGGAAGGAAGTAGAGAAGACCTGGAATTAAGGATATCTGTTGTTTCCACCTAAAGATTTCTCTTCTGACAAACCCCAGCACTGGGATCTGAAATGATAAATGGTGTTGATGCTGGGACCAAAGAGATTTCAAATACCACTCTATCTTTCTCATGGGTATCATGAAAATCATAGATGTCATGAGACCAAAATCCTGAGGTATTCCCTTTCAGTGACAGAAATCTGAGTGGAAA